>NW_023596297.1:39422849-39555786 GCF_011947565.3 Pollicipes pollicipes | reverse complement strand
TAGAGAGACGAGAGAGAGAGAGGAGAGCGATATATAATATATATAATATTATATATAATATATATGATGATAATTATTATTATATAACCTTATATAATATATATATATATATATATATATAATCTAATATCTATTTATCTTATCTATATCTATATCTATATGCATCTTAATCTATATCTATATCTATATCTATATCTATATCTATATATCTATATATATCTATATATCTATATATATATCCATATCTATATCTATCTATCTATCTATCTGTCTATCTATCTATCTATCTTTTTGCTCGCTAATCACCTTTTGGTCTCCCGTTCGCAGATCGGAGTCATGGTTGTCGTACGAACATGGGTTTCAGTTTTGATCCTAAACCGCATTGATAGTGATGCACCTTGGTTTTCCTCTGGTCATGATTCCCCACGGTCATGCCCGAACGTTTTTCCTTGGGCGAATGTTCCGCAGGCGCTGCCTGAAGAGCACTAGGCCCTTCACGGTGAAGAGCATTGCGTTGCTTCCCTGAACTGGCGCGTCTGAGAAAGCCCTCGTTACCTAACAAATGAGTCGGTCTCTTGGAACCTGGGAAATCGTAAAGTATGGCTATGCGCCCCCAGCTGGTATCAGGTGTGGTACATATCCTGCGAGACGCACATGATTCCTCACTCAATTAACGCAATATTTTACCGTAGACATGTTTTCACTGAAACACAGGCTGCCAACTATTCATGATGATCATGATGACGCCTGTTTGCTGGTACCGTTCGGCTCCTGCGCATGCGCAGGCGGTGCCATCGGCTTCGGAACGACGGCGCCGACATTGGCAAAGATGATATTTTCTAAGGCCATCATCGGAGCCTCGAATGCGAGCGAGAACACGACGGCCGCTGCAGTCGACACGGCGAGCGTCGCCAGAAAGGCTCATACGGTCGTCGTGTGGTCAAAGTACAGCACCGACTTGAGGGTCGCGTAGAAGAAGAGCTGGGTGTCGATGGAGACGAGGTAGCAGCAGTACGTGACGCGTCTGAGCGGAATCCAGAACTTCCAGGAGAGTAGCGTGTTGATGAAGCCACCGTACCCCTTGGACACAGGCGATCACCACCCACGCCAGGCACATGGCCCAGGCGGGCCGATTCAGGGCAGCGTACACGATAGACGCAGTCTTGGACGGCACCGCGAGCGGCGGCGCACTCGAGTAATCGTACAGACCGTAGACGACGAGGCAGGCGGTGAGCGCCGCGACCAGCCAGCTGGCCAGCGCAACAGGCAACGTCATGTGCAGTCGTCTGCCACGGCGCCGGTGCAGGAACCAGCCGGTGCACACGTCCATCAGGTACATGCCGTAGCGACACGAGGGCACGAAGTAGCGTAACGACACGTCGCCTCCGCTCGGGCCCAGGCCGTTGTAGTCGGTGACGTAGCCGGTGATGAACATGTTAAGCCCGATAAGAAATATGAGCCAGATTTGACCGATGGTCGGGTAAATGTACAGCGGCAACGGGACAATGGGCGACAAGACAAATATCTGCATGTCATTAGCAAGGTACCATGTCTGACCCAGGCACATATTGTCTGACTCGTACAGATTGTTGATGTACACAGGGTTCTTCCACCAGTATTTTCTGCACAAGTAAGGGTTTCCAGAGAGAGTGGTCTGACCCCTACATGAACCGTCACCGAGGTGTGTGTAGATGGTCGCGACAAAGCCGATGACCGTCGCCAGGACTGGCGTTAGCCGGATATACCGGTGGACGTAAACATGACGATGTTAAACTTGCCCTGGGTCTTCGCCATGTTTCTCGGAAAAATGTAGGCGACGAGAAGCCCACTGAGGAAGAAAACGAATCGACGGAGACAGTAGCGTTGTCAACGGCAGTGAACGCCAACGAATTAAGAATGTTGAAGACGGAATATTGATTTATTCATGGCACGGAAAATAATTCCACAACGTATTGATGACCCAGGATAACCTATGTCATGGACAGAAAACGAATCCCGTGAAGACATCCCAATGTATCACTCGATGCAGATGTGTCTAAAATCTTTCTCCCATTTGTCCACACCGAAAACGCCAAAAACACCTGCTGTAGAGTATCTGGCATTTTCCCCCTGAATGTGCGATCGATGGGGATGCTTAAATTTGCGTCAGATTCCCTGGCACTTTCCCTGATAACATCAATAAAGGTGCCGACAGCCATGAATAGGCCAGTGACACAAATGGTGCTCAGCACGGCGATATCACCCGTACTGAATGTAGCCTTCTCGCCCTCTACATGACAGTCGGTTTCAAGGAGGTCGACTTGCAGGCTGGGCATTTTATGCTGAAGGCTCAGCCTCATTCGGCAGAGCAAGATGAAGGGACGCAGAGTCCAATGGAGGCGGATGGCAAGAAGGCCCAGAAATTTGAATAATTGGTGCAAGTATCGGTTCCAAACCCACCATTCCAGCCTTTTGATCAGCTTGACCACTAAGCAGGTTCTTCCGCTTCTCGGTTATGTTAACGGGAAGATGGAATTGCGGCCGACAGTGCTTGCCCCCAAATTGCCTTCCTTTCGGGGGGATGAGTCCATCAACATCGTGGAAACTCGCCTGCACACTCAGACACTCGTCCCAGTTGCCCATGTAGTTCAGGTTGCTCAGTACGCCGTCGGGTACCTTCCCATCTGTGTCGAACATCATCAGCGCCCAGGAGATGTTGGAGAGGATGCTGGTGGCGTACGGCCAGCTGTGGTTCAGACAGAGCGCCGAGATTCCTTGTGCCAGCATGGGCGTGATGTAAGGCCCGACGAACAGAGCAACCAGCAGGTTGGCGATGTCGGCCGGCAGCGCCTGCTCCGTCCGCAGCTGCTCCGGCAGGGCTTCATGCAGCTCGAGCGCGCCCGTCTGCTGCAGAAACTCCTGGGTGGTGGGGCGGTGCCGGCTGCGCTCCGCCAGCTGCTGCAGGCCGGCGAGACGAGCCCAGGAGGGGTCCGGCAGCTCTCAGCGCAGCTCCAGCAGATCGTCGGGGGCGGCCAGGCCGGCTGCGCTCCGCCAGCTGCTGCAGACCGGCGAGACGAGCCCAGGAGAGGTCCGGCAGCTCTCAGCGCAGCTTCAGCAGGTCGTCGGGGGCGGCCAGGTCGGCTGCCGCTAGTGCGGATGCCAGCAGGAGCAGGCGGAGACACAGCGCAATGGTCGGGGTGCCGCCGCCACGCGGCTCACTGAAGACGAGGACGGCCCGCCCCCCACTCGGGCGGCTGCCGTGGCTTCACAGGTTGCGCCACTGACTGGCTGGCGAAGATCGCTGGTCATTATCGCTACCCTCGTGAGGTAGCTATACAGATCGCTCAGGGCGTGACTGGAACAAATCAGAGGCGAGCTGTTTCAACAAAGGTGGTTGATATGATATGATTACGCCTTAGGATAACACTCGAACCAAAGTGTTTCGCAGACTTGGGAGCAGCATGGGCCGTGGTACGTGGCCGTGGACGTAGTCTTTTGTGAACGCAAAAAGTTATTTCCATGGTGATGCATAAACACATGTGATAAACATGTAGCGTATTTTTTCACGTTTTGAGCGCTTGCAGACGCACTTGAAATATTCAACTTCCGAACAGGCTCCCTGTGGAGGAGCAAGACAGCCAACTGTTTTGTTTAAACCTCATCGAATATTACAATGTTCGGGTACCCATGGGCACTCGGGTGCCCATGAAGAGTGTCTCTGAGAGGTTTTCATTGGCGCTCGTCAACGCCACACGCCAGTGACCGTGGTAGTTCTGTAAGTGGTCATTTACAACGCACGGCATACATGAAGAGTGTGTCTGAGAGGTTTTCACTGGCACTCGTCAACGCCATACGCCAGTGACCGTGGTAGTTCTGTAAGTGGTCATCTACAACGCACGGCTTACTTTTTACCAATAACAACTCTCAGTGACAAATATTTACGCACTCTTGTAATCGCTCCCTTGGAAGGCGCCAAATTATCCTCGCGCAGCCTTCAATCCTTGTGACTGAAGCTGAGGCCACAATCCTTTAATTTCCCACAAATAAACTACCAGCAATGGAGACAGGCAAGTCACTTGTGCGTATAACAACTGTCCCCGTCTGACAGAACCCTGCACAAAGCAAAGAACCGAGGCCCAGATCGGCCCGTGACAAGCTGACCGTCGCCAGCGCCGTCCTCGGCCTGACGCAGGCCTCCCGTCAGCAGAAGGAGGCAGTTCTCCGACCGTGACGGACGGAAGACAGCTCTTATAGGACGCCTCACCGCTTAGAACGGCATGGCCTATGGACTTGACACTACGGGAATACCATATGACATCATATGACAGGCAGGAACGGATCCTCGCCTGCATGTGGTGGACGTGTCGTTTCACGATAATCTTCGCCTTTTCCACTGTACTGCGAAGGATTTTTTATTCTTCCTTTCCCTCTTCCGGCATGAACGTGAGAAATTTTGCGCCACTAGTGGTCATTGCTTTTACATGCACCAGTAAATAATACGTCCATAATTTCCTAAAATCGTCTGTGTTTCGCGGTCCTTTGGCGCGACGCCCCGCCAAACAAGTAACTGTAGATGCACTGAGCCCATCGCAATGCACTGTTCCCTGCGCGTTCCATACCTGTAATCATCCAAAGTCAACAACACTGCCAAACTAACACCAGCTGAACACATGCTCGAACATGAGCGCTGTCAGCTTTCGCAGAATGCGAGCAGCGCATGGCAGCAGCCGGCGTCGAATTCGGTGAGTCCGCCACGCGGAACCGCGTGCTCGCCCGGTGACCACGTGGCACCAGCGGACGACATTCACCAATAAGAGACGTGCGCCTCCGTGAGCGGCCGAGTTCCGGCAAAATCGCGGGATTTCTCCCGTCTCAGGCCGCGCGACAAACTAGTGTATCGGCCAACTTCGGGGATGCGTGAAAAGATATGCGACGTGACACGAGAGGTTTTAAATGTGCCAGGAGAGCCCAGGCGTGCACCTGGTCTCGATGAAACAGTTCGGGTCTGATCTCGGAAGTCCCCGTCCTCTCTCCGACAGAGTTCCAGCGTCAGTGCGTTAAGCCCGAGTGGCCCGTGAACAAAATTGTGAGAAGTTCCTTGGTAATAGGGGTGCTCGCCTTGCAGAGGTTGAACTGGCTTTTTGTCTGCACCGCGGTAGATCACGGGGTTCGAGCTGCTCTTAAGATCCCGATTAAGATGGACAAGACCTGCCGTGTAATGACACTTGTCGAGACTACTTCATCGGGTCCCGTTGCGATTGACCTGAAACACTGGCTTTATTCAGCATCACAGCTGTGCACCCAGCCGACAAATACATGAGTTTTTGGCGACTATCGGAGAGCATGGGATTTTTAGGAAAACTGGTTGATAACAACAAACAGCATGACACTCTGTAGCATAAGTTCATGGAGCTTTGTTTTATTTTGGTGCAAACGTTTTCATGTCCTTACATTTTTCACAAGAGGCCATGGATGGTATAGTTATATTTGTGCAGATTGCCGCCATACTTTGCTCTTTGATCTTGAAGAATATGTGTTGTCTAGGTGTCTATTCGACTGCGAGATAGGCAACTGCCTCGCAGTTTGCTTTTTCAGCCAGCGCGTGAAGCCACATGTTGACACAGAAGAGATTCAGCCCCATGTCATTTTATATGCACCACTCATTGACGGGGGGTACGGCACACTTCTACTTATTTTGATAAAAAAAACCTCTGGACCTCTAAGGCCTCTTCGCGATCCAGGCTTAACAGTACGCATCAAAGTATCCATCTTCGCAAAACAAAACAGCAGCGTTGTGTTAATTTCGTCTCCGAGTGCGGTCTGAAACATGCGTCGGCCTTGTTTGCCATCACAGTTGGCGATGTCTTACTCAAAATACGCACAAATTAACACGAATGTAAGCAGAGGTGTACCTTTGTGCAGCGGTGGTAGACATATATTTTGTGTCGCTGACCGAATTTCGGCGACCAACATGGTCGCCAGCAGCTTAACGCGATACTTTATAACAAGAAATGGCAGTGACGCCCATGCCCAGCGGCGTAATCAGCTTGCAATCAGCGTAATCGGCGCCTCACCGAAAACCTCCTTAATCACCGCAACTTGCAATATCACGCACACAGCCGCAGCAATCATTTATGCAATAGCATTCAACGGCTGCCAGAATGTCTGTTGGTGCGAAGAATGCAGGCACACAGGCCCTTCACCCTGGAATAGTTCAATCACAAAAGCAGTCTTCCTTCACCCTCGGGACTTACCGTGTCCTCACATTCAAGCTCGATCTACGGCTGCATTTGTCATCCTCGAACGCGAAAAAACCGCGAAGGACCTCGACAGCCAGGGCACAAGACAAAATTGTAGCCGGTGCCAGGCAGCACTGAGGGATGACGCGCAGGCCTACTCGAGGCTGTCTCCTTATGGAAACCACGTGTGCGCTTCGAGCCCGACCTCAACCAACATCATGCTCTCCACCACGCCTCAGGCACGCTCCAAGCCTGACACGGTATGTGTTGCCTGATGGGCGCCTTTCTATGCGCCACAGCAATTGGTTGTACAGGCTTAAAATGGGTTTCTAGGCTGCCTGGAAAGGAAGGAGCAATACAATGGGTTCCGGGTAGGGCTCAGATTGAGGTGAAGGCGACTTCGCAAGAGCTGGGCAAGAGGTAGTAGGGACGCACAGGAAGAAAGATGCGTCTTTGTTATCCAGAGAAACGCAGTGAATAAGAAGCAGCGCTTCCCTCGATGAAAGCCTCAGCGAGTCCGGGTCCAGATGGATTTACCGTGCCGTCTTACAAAATCTTCTGGCATGGATCAAAAAAGCCCATTTCATCTGCTATAATTGAAATGTTTAAGGTGGGAACTATTCTGAATATCATTGAGCGCATCGTAATTGTTTTAGTACCGAAAAAGAACAGATATCGATGACAAATATCGAAGGGATTGTCTCCAGCCCGTCAGCCTGCTAAACGTTGTACGCGAAGTATAAAGAAAAGCCTTGTCACGAAGACTGAATGCGATAATGAATGAAATAATGAACGAAGGTCAGACAGGTTTTCTTCCCGGTAGGCGTATAGGCGAAAATCGGCGGCTAATTATCAACATAGTTCAACAGGCAATAATCCACAATACGCCTGGACTGACACTGTTCTGCGATTGGCGTAAGGCATATGATTCGATGGACCGGAGATAGCTGAAAAGTGCCGCCAAAACATTCGATTTCGGACCTAATATTCAGAAGTGGATTAGCTTGATGTGCGATCAGACTGGAGTCACCCAGAGCAGTGTTCTCGTGCAGATTAACTGCCATCTGTCAGAGCCCTACGTGATAGACAAAGGCCTCCGTCAAAGATGTCCCCTCAGCTGCCTGCTATTCCTGATTTCAACTGAGCCCGTGGCTCAAAAAAATCAGGTGCTGTAGCGACATTAGCAGGCCTACCATCGGTGACGGAGAAATTATGGACGGCTCCGATCAATCCTTTAGGGCATGTTTTAAATGTTTCGATGCTCATCGAGATTATCAGGCCTATCCCTGAAAAAGACGCGAGGGGTCTGGATAGGTCAGGACCGAAACCAAATAGAGTCTATTTGTCCAGAGATTGTAATATCGTGGAAGCGCAGCTCAATAGATTACCTTGGAGTAAAACTAACCCCGACATGTGAAGACCTGGGAAATGTAAATTATCCGGAAACAATTAGAAAGGTTGAAAGTCAAACTTAACCCGTGGTTCGGGCGTGGCTTAACTGCATACGGTATACTGCATGTGATAAAGTCAGAGGCTCTCTCGCAGCTTATATATCTAATGACTCTCTTAGAAAAGTCAAATCATGCGTCCACAAAGAAATGGTCCGCATAAAGAAGTTGCTTTATCCAGAGAACAACGCTAAATGGAGGGAAATACTGCAATGAAACCAGAAACAAATGCCGTAATATCATTGCCGTAATGTGATATTAATTCTAAAAGGTGTTGAAATTTCTGGATGGGTGTAAGTTTTGGTCAGAAACATTAAATGCTTGGATATAAATCGTGCACTCATTACAGCTCAAACTCTCAGGAGCAAGCATATTGGCTAAATTCACTTGGAACAACAATGATATGAACCTTGAACAGAATGCATCATTTAACAAGCACCAACTGATTCACCGGTTCGTCGTTCAGATAAACGACATTTATAACCGCCGGAACCGGAAGCTCCTTAACGCAGACCAATTGCAAATACAATTCGGATATGGGCATTTTTTAGCACGGCGGTATAAACTGAATGCCATTGAAATACCCCGTTCTTGGAAAGGAGTGCTTGCTCAGGAAAAGCTCACCAATAAAGTCCATTCATGCGCTCACGAGCAGATAAGCAAGTGCGTGGGAACATCGAAGTGAGAATATAATGTGCTCCTATCCTCGGCTCATGTTTCCCTACCGGACAATGCTCAGGCCGAATGGGAACTTAGGCTTGGGCCTATGGGGCAAGAACATTATGCAAAGTTCTGTACGACACAACAGATGATTTCAAACTAAGGTGGCTGCAATTTAGGATCATCCACAGGATCCTGCCGACAAACCGCATACTATGCTTTTATAGGATCAATCAGACGAATCAGTGTCTGCGCTGCCAGAGCTATGGCGAGGATGTACCCCACGTGTTCTGGTTCTGCCCTGGATCGCCAACTTTCTGGACTGAGCTGAGAACGTGATTGCGACCCCACAGACAACTTACTTTATATATATATATATATATATATATATATATATATATATATATATATATATGCGCACGAGGAGGTGCGTTTGTGGGTGTGTGTACGCCATCGTTCTGCATACGGTCATTACCGGTGTCGGTTCTGCGCCATGGCTGTCTCGCTTGGTCCTCCAGAAGGAGCTTTGGGGTCGGGCTGCCGGCTGGGGGTGTCGCTGACTGTCCCGCCCTGCCGCCTGGCCGAGTCTGCAGCTGGCCGGATCGCGCGCTCGTGCAGCCGGTGGGCGGCGGACGTCGCTCCGCGGTGGTCCACCCTGCCGCCTGGCCGAGTCTGCAGCTGGCCGGATCGCGCACTCGTGCAGCCGGTGGGCGGCGGGTATCGCTCCGCGGTGGTTGCCGCGGTGGCCCGCGAGATGACGCCCGCGGCGGGAGGTGGTGTTGTCGCGATCCAAGACGGTGTGTGCCATTGTGTGATTTTTCGAATACAAAGGAAGAAGAAATGTGAAAAACACTGACAATTTGGGAGCAATTGCATGGCGTGACGAAGAGGCACCCTCAAAACACGTTAGGAAGAGGGAAGGGGAGGTGCATATCGACCACCTTATCAGGGCGAGGGTATACAAACGCACAAACGTCGACGCACCTGAAACGTGTGAAACAACGCACTCCACCTACATTCTGTAAGAACTTTTATTTTTCGTCAAAACCGAGGTTAGACAGGAAATATGATCGCGTGACTTTAGAGTAACAGTAATTACTTATTGCCTCGCATGCAATATAACATTGAAAATGTGCATAAATATCAATACATACCTTTGGGACTCACCCGAAACGATAATACGAAAATGTTGTAGAAATCTTCAAGAATCTTGTCGCAGGTGAGGACCACCAACCGCCACTCATCGCGCCATGACTGCGCGGAATTCAGCTGCTTAGTCGAGGTCAGCGATGTGGTTTAGGAAAAAAGTGTTTTTCTTCCTTGAGAAAGTTTTCAATATCAAGCATACGACCCACTGCTGCAAGTCATACATACAAATTTCGCATATAACTGAAACTAATTCACTACATTCATCGCATTTTATTCTCTTCACTGCATTCCACGTACATTGGGTAAGAACTTTCATTTTTCTTCAAAACCCAGGCTAACTATTAAATATGATAGCGTGACTTAATGGTACGAGAACAAACGTCCTCTTTTGGTAAAAAAAAATGAGGAGACGGACCGGGTCCTCGGCTCGGAAATGTGGTCCTCGTGTTGAAGGGAGTGTCCCACCCTTGAGGCTTTTCAAAAACATACTCTAGTAAAACCTCAGCACTGCTTACGTTTAAGAATAGAACTGAGTGGCGCCACTGCAGCACCTTCAATGCGTAATAAGGATATCAGTTTTAACATGCGCCCGGGTGGCCGGCTAGATACCCTTCGCTACTTCCAACAGACATTATAGGCTATTCAGCCGGATTTCGAGAAAATTGGTATTACTGATCAATTTATACGCGTCTGATGTAACAATAAGGGAAAAGGACAAGACGGCGGGACGCCCTCTTTGAACAGGGTTCGTCCATGTTTTAAACCAGCCACAAACACTTGTCAGTCAGCCGGCGAGCCAACCCTGTGTTGTTGTAGGGCCTTGAACCCCGTCACGGTCCGCTCCGTCTGGCCGCGGCCCGCCCCGATTTTCCGGAACCACTCTTGGCATCATGCGGGGATCGATGCAACAGGCGGTGGCGGAGCGTGCATGCATTTCGAAGAATTGCTGCGAACAAAGGCTATCATCCGCTCTCTGAATAACGGGAACCACCATTGACAAGCGGCGTTGTGCCAAACCGCGCCCATTGAACACCTCGCCGCATCGCCTCTCGGCGCCGAGTGTACCTCTGATTCCAGGCGCCGTGTCTGGAGACTTCCAAGCGCCAGCGAAGTGACGTCACGTGAGTCGCGTCGCTGCAACATGGCTCGACTTGCAGGCAGCTGCTGGCCCGCACCAGGCCTCACCAGGTAGCTGCCGGCCCGCACCAGGCCTCGCCAGGCAGCTGCTGGCCCGCACCAGGTCTGCCGGCCCGCACCAGATCTCACCAGGTAGCTCCTGGCCCGCACCAGGTCTGCCGGCCCGCACCAGATCTCACCAGGCAGCTGCCGGCCCGCACAAGGTCTACCGGCCCGCACCAGGCCTCACCAGGTAGCTGCCGGCCCGCACTAGACCTCGCCAGACAGCTGCCGGCCCGCACCAGGCCTCACCAGGTAGCTGCCGGCCCGCACCAGACCTCGCCAGACAGCTGCCGGCCCGCACCAGGTCTGCCGGCCCGCACCAGGCCTCACCAGGTAGCTGCCGGCCCGCACCATATCTCACCAGGCAGCTGCTGGCCCGCACCAGATCTGCTGGCCCGCACCATGTCTCACCAGGCAGCTGTTGGCCCGCACCAGGTCTGCCGGCCCGCACCATATCTCACCAGGCAGCTGCAGGCCCGCACCAGGTCTGCCGGCCCGCACCAAGCCTCACCTCACAACCAACGCTCTTGGAGCCCCCACTGCATGTGCGTTAATTGACCTGTAAGCAAGTTAAGTCCCAAAAAAGATGGGCCCCTTTTAAGATCGATATCGGGTGGCTTAGATAGATGGCTTTTGGTCCAAACCACTTAATAAAATGTTATTTATACATGAACCCTCAACTCACCAATCAAGGCAATCTTGTCCTTTATATGACATGATTTCCGTTCTGACCTTTATGCCATACACGACCGCGGAGGGTCCTCTTGAAGGACAGAGATGCACATGGAGTGTTTTCCTCTCTTCTGCTGCGGCGCCGCGCTAAGGTGCGCTTCGGATCTCGGGGCGAGTCGCCGGCCTCGGGTCAGTGCTTCGCCAGTCAGCCGCCCGCCAGTGCTTCGCCAGTCAGCCGCCCGCCAGTGCTTCGCCAGTCAGCCGCCCGTCAGTGCTTCGGCAGTCAGCCATCCGCCAGTGCTTCGCCAGCCAGCCACCCGCCAGTGCTTCGCCAGTCAGCCGCCCGCCAGTGCTTCGCCAGTCAGCCGCCCGTCAGTGCTTCGCCGTCTCCTGGTTCACGTGCCTGCTGTAGACGAAGCCGTTGTGATCGTTCAGCTCCTGGTGCTAGCTGAGGACGACCACGAAGCAGTACCAGAGCAACGCCAGCACACCCATGCTGAACAGCATGATTACGACACCGATCGCAGAGCACAAGACCACCAGGAAGATGAGGGAAATGCCGGCAGTGATGGCCATCAGGCCTGTGACGATGCCGTGATAGATGATCTAAGCCAGTACCATAGCGCGTACTTTCTTCTGCGCGCCGTGCACCAACAGGCTGTTGAAGAGTATGCTGATGGCGCAGAAACTGACCTGAGCGCCTATTATAACCGGCTACAGGCGCATATTTAGCTGCACGTGAACGGACGAAGCGACAGCGGACCACATTGCCGCGTTTACCACAAGCGACAGGCTGCTGAGAGTGAGGAAGGTGACGCCGATGGCGATGCTGCCATCGCGCAAGTTGTAGCAGCCACAGCAGCCCTGGACGCCCACCCTTGTTAGACCGGAAAGCTGTACGGTGGGAAGGATCGCCAATCTAGAAGCGAGTTCATTCAGTGCGCAGACGGTACCGGGCACGGGAGCACGACCCAAAAACCGGGTCCACGGTGCGCAACGCGGGGCTCGGCGTTCGATTTTTGGTGCCTGGTTCGAGGTCAGACGGTCCCGTAGTTACATCCTCCGCCACCAGAGCCGCGTTCCCCATTACCAACAGCTGTCCACAAGTTGCAACCTATGACGTCAACCTAAATGCGTCACAACAGCTCTTACGGCTTTGAGTATAGGCGCTTGTGTAAGACGTAGTGACTTAAGTCGTCATAGGTAGCACCTCAAGTGGGTACTTTGCCAGTGAGGAGCGCGGCCCAGGAGTGGGGGCGGTCGGCGCGCGTAGGCCGGGCTTCCTGATGGCTGTAGCCAGGCAGCCTTGGATGGGGGCGGTCGTTGCAATTTGGGGTGTGATGGTCCGCCTGTAGCATCGACATTGACGGTAGAAGCTTCTGAGACAACGCTTATTTCGTCATCGCAGCTGCATATTTTAGTTCCATACAGCGGTGTAGCTGCATATGATACTATTTGGTACAAAGTTAACATAATACTAACGGTGATGTTTCTACATGCCTGTTGTTTAGTATACCAACAGTTAAGATAATAAGTCAGTGTTTAAGTTGGCTCAGTATTCCTCTTCGCTCTTATGTATTGAGGGGGCTCAGAGGAGGAGTGAGGGGGGGGGGGGCTCAAGTCCACCCAGAAAGTTTAGTAGTAAGTAAAGTGACACTCCAGGCCATTTGGTACACTTTCAGGGGTCAGAGCCCCCTCCCCCTCCCTCAGCATCGACTTAAGCCCTCTTAATGCTCTTCTGAGCCCTCCCTCGACCCCTGTGAATATGAGCAAGAAGGGAATGCTTGGCCAATGAAATCCAGCAAGTGAATGAACTACTGGTACACTAGTCACTTTACCCCATTCCAATCGATACCACCATCATCCTATATCATCATGATCAGTCATCACATGGGTTTGAAATGAGAAGTAATTTCTTAACATTAAAATAATTTGGAACTGGTCAGATGTTTTTGTTAATGGAAACTTTTACATCAAGAACGCAAACAAAGTGTCCGAAATCCTCAGGATGTGGGTAGATTTGGTCAATTTCATTGGCCAGCCTCCAGACCCAATTTATGAAAGCGACACTCTTAGGTTTATTCTTCAACATGAACATCACGAACTCTTCGGCAGTTCGGACCCTCACGTTGATCACTAAATGCGCAGTATTGAGCTAAGGGTTTTGCAGTGCTGTGTTTTCGAATTTTTCTGAATAGCTAAGTATGGTTGTTTGAAGTAGCCACTCTGTTGCGGAGAAATGTCATTGAACATCTTAATAGCTGTCGACTATAATAGCATAATAGCTGACGACTGCCCTAACCAGATTATGCCGTTGTCATCTGCCTCAGACTAGTGCTACACTTTTGGCTTACAAAGACAAAAAGAGTTCTAGTGCTGTAACAAAACATTAACAGCAATGCAAATTCGCTTGCTTTCTTTATCTTGTTGGTGCTGAATTGGCGCTACCCAGTGCTATTTTAAGACGAGATTGGTCCAGAGTTTTTTTCCCAGAGCATGTTTTTGGACTATGCCCCAAAACGGTGGCACACGCCCTGTGAGTGAAATCTGCATGTTGTGTTTTTTATTTATCTTAGGCTATGCATGGAATGTGCGTAAAACATACTATCAGTGTCATCTAATGTACTGACAGGCGCTTTCTTCCGACATTGTTTGCCTTAAACCAGTGGTGGTCTGAGACAGCAGAAGCAGAAGTAAAAATATTAGTAGCATTGTGCCAAAAGTAAAATTCTTGGACGATAGCATTTCTTCAGCACCAACAGTCAGCTTGAACTCTAATGTCAGTTTCCCACTTAAAAAGAGTGATCCACATTGGCAAATGGGGTTTAAACTGAAGCAGCCATCCTGAAGATCATGCGGTACGGTTCACAGCCCTGCCCAGCTTATGAACTAGACCTCTCTAGGTTTTAGCCTAGGCGCCCACAAACCTACCAATAGTTATAAGTGAACTTATTTCATCATATCTGATCATCATATGATGAAAAAAACTCAGTGGTGATAACTGGTGTACTACAAGTGGAAAAGGCTGCTCTAGACAACGCAATTTCTGTTTTTTTTTGTAGTAAATATGCTCCTCAATGCATCATTACTTGCGTTCAGGAACGTTTGTATGACGTTCAGTTAGTGTCGAACTAGCCATGCGAAGCTGCCACTTTCTTGCATGACTTAAAACCCGTCGAGAGGTGACAACACGACCCAGAGGTGTTCGCAGAGCCAAATATCATCATGTGCTCGTGCTTTTGCCTGTTCTCGCGGTGTTCTTGAACGTTTATCCGTAAATGTGAGATATTTACTTGCCTTAACGTGTCCGGTTATGCCGTTTTGCATCAGTTATTCGATTGTAAGTCCCATTTCAGTAATAACCGACAAGTCCAGGAACCACTTCTTATATTATGTACCATAAAACTTGCTTCTGGCCCTCATTTTTGGCTGGCTGCGTCCGCCACTGCCCGCCACTGCCACCGCCCTGGTCTCTATGTGTTACGTGATGCCCCAAAGCACGGAGGTCGGCGGTGAGGGGTGAGGTCGGTTGGCTAATACAGGTTTTGCACGCGGCAACTCGTGTGTGGTTGGGCCCGCTTGCGGGCGACCGCGACAGCTTCGTGATTGAGGCTTACAAAGCTTGTTTAACATTGTTTGTCAGCCAACTGAAGTCAACTTTATTTTGAAATCGGGCTCACGGATCCAGATTTGAACGGCTAGACCATAATGATCTATCTAATCTCGCACGCTGCTCGGCCTGTGGGGTGGAGAGTGCTGTCTGTGCACAGGGCTGACAAAGAGCACCATGATGTTGAAAGCCCCCTCCCCCCTGCACGAAATAATCACTGCATCTGTCTCACTTGATTCGCAATCACTTGATTTAAGATTAAAATTCGACGACAATATTGCTCGCCGCAATGCCGAACAAAACTACTCCACGGCCAGTTTAAATGCCTGGGAGCAATGTCGTCTTCGGGGTCGAGAATGTCTCGTTAAGTGGACCCGCTAAAGAGTCTGCCAAGTCATAAGTAACTGAAAATCACTGTGCCGGAAAAAAGCGCACGAAGAAATCACCATCAATGAATGATGGAGCTGAGCGAACACCTTCAAAATTGAAATAGCACGCCACAGCGCATAAATTACGCAAGGAGACGCAAGCCCCTACCCCGTACTCTTGCCGCATGCTGCCAATAAGTGTTCTAGGAAGCATGCAGTCAGCCTGCCTGGATGTTTACACGGTTCAACACATTTCGATTCGTTTTCCAAGCTGCGTACGAGCACAGCTGAAAAGCCGCGCACGACACCCATGATACTCACACCACCGCCCGTGCGAATGCAACCGTGGTGCGACCGCTGGCAAATGCTGCGCCTGAATTTGAAAACTTCTGGGAAATTTGGCCGAGACTGGCGACGGAATTCGCGGAAAAACGCACCATATGTCTAGCTGGGCACAAGCCCGGCTGCTTAGTTCTACCCGGGCAGTATCGCAGTATAATCCAATTCATACAACGGACTGGGTCCTGGCGGAGCGCAGACCGGCTGCGCTGCTATAAGATCTGCCCAGCCGAGGCCCCGATAGATTGCTGGCTGGAGGGGGGGGGGGGGGCAGCCAAAGTATTGGTAAGGTAAGGGGACACGGTTTTCAAAAGGCCCTCTCCTTCTGAAAGACCCCCTCCCCCAAAAAAGTCATCGAATATCGCTCACCGGATTTCCTAGCACACGATTTTCTTCGTTTTATCCCTATGTGCTTGAATTGACTAAAACAGGAGCCGAAAGGCACCGAAAGCTGCAATTCTGGTCGCATTTTTGGGTCGATAAACTTCAGGGACCTGGTGCAAAGTGGTTGCATGGAATAGAACGTCGCAGCTATTCATTTAGCAATGGTTCAGTCAACTTTTTGCTAAGCCTATTGAACTCAGGAGCTGCCCTGGAATTTTCTGCGTTGCACAGAGCTTTGCGAAAGTAGATGATAATGAACGTAGATTGCGGATCGAAATGGGGTTATAACGCACTAAAACGGTCAACCCATGTCCGTTTCGGAAAGTTCAACCTTTGTTCAAAGTTCAGTAGTGGAGAAGTTTCGCGATAGTTCTGAAGTCGACGACGGTGATCATATATTATAAATCGTAAGGGGTTCATAGCGTCACATTGAGATGGTTAGCTCATGTCTGTCTGGTAATTTTCAACCGCTGACCAGAATGGAGCAGTAGTTCGGGGGTGTGCTTCACCTGAGCAGTTTTGGAATATTTTCAAGAGGAACGAATAAGCATTCACAGCACCGCGAACCGGTCTGATATTTGGTGGTGAAACCAGACACGTCAAGGTAAAGTTTCTCTTCTCGTCTTGCTGTCGCTATTTTTCTGTTCAGAGCGCAATATCAAAATTGTACAGATGAAGGTAGGCAAATTTCAAAGCTTCTTCCCAGCGTAGAAGGCTTTTATCGTGGTCACATTTTTGGGTGCTAATATTCGACCGGTTTGTTTTCAATTTCCGATGACATGACTTAATGCCGTCTGAATTAACACGACTTAATGCTGTCTGTAGAAACTGGAACATCATTGAATAATGCCAAAATACTGAGGCAATAGCGCAAAACTAGGCCGCAGTCAACAAGACATATTTATCGCGTAATTGATAGCATGCAGCATCCAGACAAGATCGAAAATACTTAAGCAAACAGGGTACGAACGTGGAGCTTTAATAACAGTTCGATTTGCACGGTCAGCTTCATTTAACTGAGTACACATAAAAAATCCACTTTCTTTGTTCCTTTTACATGTGAAAAATTAGTAGAGCCCTTCTTTAGACTGAGACAATTTTTAGCTTCCCTTTTATGTGTCCTGCTTGTACTTATGCTCCAGAAGGTTCGTGGTCAAACGCACCGCGGGGGTCAGGTTAGACATTGGAGAGGGACAGTGGCCTACCCAAAAAATAAGTAAAAAATTAACGCACGTGGTTACACCTTTAATACGTGTTCATGAATAACTTAAAAAAACTCAATTATTTTGAGGCAAGCATGCATTGCAAATGTACAGGAAATACAAATCCCACTACAGATCATTGACCACGAATGATTACAGTAACACCTATCTTGCTATGCAGCAAGCGGCTCCCTCCCACTAGCAGCCCCCCTCCCACCAGTCCTCACGACCAGTCATACCCCACCCTATGCAGTTTTTGTGGGGAGCTGAAAAGCTGCTTTGATGTCAGCACGTCACGCTCTTTCTGGGAAAATGAAAGGTTCGGTGTCAGCGGAGCGGGCCCGTTGTACTCTTGCCTAACAGAAATGTATTTTGATGCCTCCCACGAGGTGAATGTTATGTCGTATCACGTGACTTTAAGTGGGCATTACAGATGTCCTGTGCCGCGCAGAATGATTATGCTAGTTGGATGGCTGCAGGCATGAAGGGCATACAGCATCTTAAATTACTGTTCATGTCCTCACCTTGACGGTAGGACTCGTGTGCACGTGGAATGACAAAAGAATGTGAAACGGTGATCTGCTGGGTGGTTTTGTGCAGCAACCAGGTATAATCTGTACCATCACTACCCATCAGCTTCCTTGTAGGTCAGGGGCAGTGAGTAATTCGATGTATGGGATAGCTTCTTCCAGCGCCCCACGCGCACAAGCTGTCAGGCAACATTTAGCATTGGCCCTACGGCAGCAAATAGAAATAAACGGGACAAAAATCCCGTTTGACCCACGCCTGGTTGGCTTTTGTTGTTGTTGTTTTGTTGCTGTTTTGTAGTTGGCACGCCTAGTTGGCTTTTATGCACAGACACAAGCCCCCCCCCCTCCCCCCACCCACGTCAAGGTGCCCCCCAATTGAGGCTACACACACCCCGTCCACACACCACATGTACACATGCACCGCACGCACACGCGCACCACATGCACACACACTCACACACTCAAACTGGGAGCACCTTGACGTGGGGGGGGGGGGGGGGGGTTGTGTCTATGCATAATAGCCAACTGGGCGTGCCCAGTCAGGCATGAAATATCTCAAAAATCAATATTAATTGGAAACCGTGACTTTTCTGGTGATGGTTTCTTCCATGGGATGATGGTGATGGAGGATTTGTGGTTGCAAAGCGGTTAAAACGCCCTCGATCGCCTCCATGCCAGCCCGTGCTATATCATACGCTACCTCACATGCATAGTGATTATAAGCAAGCCACCGTCACGGATGGTCTAACCGCCCCCAGACCCGGAGCTAAGTATTGCTGGCATAGGAAAACCTGTGCGGAAGTAGACACACGTACTCGGGAAAACTCGCACAGAAGTATGCACAGGTACGCCTAGGCACACAACCACCAAATACCGACATGGGCTTCCACCTGCTTCCTTGCTACGTGCTTTCAACGAGTTCACTTTTAGCAGACTTTTCTCCGCTTTTAACATCTCGATTATCAGCCCGCCATGTACACCTAGCAGTCACCAGAGACCTGGCCATCAACGCAGTGAGGCACAGCCGATCACCAGCCCGCCAGCTACGCCGAACAGCCACCACACCCAGCCGGCGACGCAACGAGATACAGCCGATCACCAGCCCGCCAGCTACGCCGAACAGCCACCACACCCAGCCGGCGACGCAGTGAGGCACAGCCGATCACCAGCCCGCCAGCTACGCCGAACAGCCACCACACCCAGCCGGCGGCGCAGTGAGGTACAGACGATCACCAGCCCGCCAGCTACGCCGAACAGCCACCACACCCAGCCGGCGACGCAGTGAGGCACAGCCGATCACCAGCCCGCCAGCTACGCCGAACAGCCACCACACCCAGCCGGCGACGCAGTGAGGCACAGCCGATCACCAGCCCGCCAGCTACGCCGAACAGCCACCACACCCAGCCGGCGACGCAACGAGATACAGCCGATCACCAGCCCGCCAGCTACGCCGAACAGCCACCACACCCAGCCGGCGACGCAGTGAGATACAGCCGATCACGAGCCCGCCAGCCACGCCGAACAGCCACCACACCCAGCCGGCGACGCAACAAGATACAGCCGGTCATCAGCCCGCCTTACCTGCATAGGACACCGATAACTAGCTGAGCCATCGCCAGCCATGTCAGGACATGGAGTGAGGTACACGGGACGAACTAAAACAAGAACTAGACCGTTTGAAGCGTACTTGCCTGGACGCGCCTCCCTCTGGACACCCCAGGTGCGGCGCTGACTGGGAGGATTATGAGTTGGCGTTGGTGAACCAAATGACGTCTTTAGGTGTAAAGCAGCATCTTCTGATGACGAATTTTGCACTCCTTTTGCCATGTTTTACGTGAATTGTTCACCCCTACATATATTTCACCCCTTCAACGCGCATATCAAACCTATATCTCCCTTCCAGAGGTCTGAAGATGTTATCCATAACCGAGCTCACTTAAATCCATCAAGCATAAACAAGGATGCACAGAACCTGGATACCTATGGTCATATCCTGCCTCACATACACATGATAATGTGTATGTACGCACAGAGGAAGAGCCCCAGATACATGCCCGAGAGCCCCGGCCGCTCCAACCGCTTGCGTGCATCGCGCTTGGTTTGTTTACAAAGTGCACCAAAATATGCAACTGTGCGCCACATGCGATGTTTTCACATCCGTAATTTTTTGTTGTTGCACAACGCAAGCACCACACCAAAGCCCGATGAATGATTTTATTCCACGTATTTCCTTTACCCGAATAAACATCACCACTCAACTGCACTTCCCGCAAAACGCAGGAGTCAAAAATTCAAGAAATGTCCTCAACACGATCTTTAAAAGCTGAACATCACCGCTTGAGCACTAAAATTCACAGAGTTTTAGTCAAAGCAGCTGATTACATTAGACCATACAACTATCCGTCTTCACACTTACTTAATTACCTTTTCTTTTCCCGTTACTATACGAGTATGATGCGATCTCAATTTTCCTTCCTTTTTATTACCTTTAAAGGTACCATCTCCCTTTTCAAATGTTACCGTATCAGTTTTAAGCAAGTAGACGATTCTATTTAAAATGTGAAGTAAAAATCGAAGTTTGTCATGAAACATAAAAAATAACACATAACTGCCTTATATTTCCGCATAGGCTTTTGCTGCAACTGGAATGACAAGCATCGGAACGGTGCGCGATCTTTGTTTTGTGTTGGAAAATGTGCCAATTGCCTGTGAAGAATGTGCCAATTGCAGCATCAGAGCATTGCTGCTGCATACATGTTGATGATGATGTTATTGCTGTACCATGATTGTTATTGATGTAATTCCCCTCCATCGAAAGTAGTTCGCCAGCACAGCGGTATGACCAAGGACGACGCAACGACGAAGGGAATGGCCAACGCGACGTTAAAAAGCATACGTCGGAGATGGTCATTGATCGAGCAGATAAAAAACGGCAGGAGAGGCCGACCCTATACAAGCGGAATAAGTCGTTGGCATTTAGGTTATGCAGAGACAGATCAAGACAGATAACAGATCAACAGCAAATGCGTGTAGCCGGTAAACGGCGTTGACACCGGCGAAACGCGGCCGCCCGCCGCCGCAGCCGTGACATGCGCGGGGGGGAGCGGGGGGCGGGCGGGGCGGCGGTTTACTTGCTCCGTTTTCAGGTGGGATGGACGCAGGGAACGCGAAAGCAGCGAAAAGGTGTGCCGGGTGTCCACCGGTGCCGTTCGCCGGGCGGGCGTCTTCTCATTTTTCAAGAGGCAGAAATGAATCGTTCTTGCTGAGTAGCTATGACAGATCCAACGAAGCTGCTTAACCTTTGAAACGCATCCTTACTTAGCCTTTACATTAAGCTTGTAAAACGATCAACAATTTGCTGTTGTAAAAGGAAGAAAAACTAAAAATTGAGAAAACCCAAAAGACTGGTCCATAGATGGTATATATATTATTTTTTTGATGACCACTTTTCGATCACCTTATCGCTTGGATCAGTAGCTGCCATGAGAAATAATAGACGTGCCTATATCTTGTCCGCATGTTGTCGTTTCCGCAGAGTGCGTTCAAGCAGCTAATGAAGGAACCGGAGCTGGTCCAGTGGAGGCAGCTTTTTCGTTGGCGTTCCATCTTTTTCCCCCATCGTATTTCAGCCATGAAGTGGGATAGATATATAGGGTGATATACATTTACCTGTTCTAGGAGATGGTAGGCTGATTGCGTGACGCCTTAGTATTTCATTGGCATTTGCATTGAACAAATTTTGACGCACTGTTTACGCACTGTCTTCAAAATTCCGTCGCAATATAAGCAAGCAATGCATAGATCATGAATGTACAAGTCGTAACGTAAGGGGTCCCTTAGATACCGGACAAATCCTTGAGCACTCAAATGACGGTTGAATATTGCTTACAACCTCTTAAGCGTTTGAACACTACGATCAGAGTACTCCATGACATGAGCGATGCAGCTGTCACTCATGCATAATCCACTCCTCTCAGGAGGACACTTCAATAAGGATGTTTAATATTCTACAGAATGCGTATCGAAGCAGCTAAAACCGATTGAGTGAAGGCAGTTTTTGCTACAGCGCATGGCGTGGCACTTAGAAAGCAGACCTGAAAAAAAAATAGTTTGTTCATCGATCAGGTCAACTTTGAAGAGCTGCAGCACAGGGACCCAAAACAGAGTTAAATTTTAAACAGAATGACACATCGCTAAATTTTGCTAACATACCCATTGCCTGTTAACGGCGGTCCTAAAATTGCTATCCAAAATAACAAAACCTTGCAAGATATATACATGTACATACACACCCACACCCACACACACACACACACACACACACACACACACATATATATATATATATATATATATATATATATATATATATATATATATATATATATATATATATATGTTTGTATGTATATATATGTGTGTGTGTGTATATATGTATACATACATATTTACATATAATACGCTCAAAACTGCATTTTTTGAAGGAGACGCTTTCGTCAAAAGAAACAATTTCCACACCAAATATTTTTGTATCAGCTCATTTGGGCTTCAGATCAAGATGCTGAATTCAACTTAACGCAGCATCTTCACATAGAGCGCGAAACTTTAAGTTTAACGTTTGACTAAGAAAGCGCAGCATTTCTCAACAGGCCACCTTGCACCGCCTCGGCCCGCCGCCCACAGTCGACTGCCCCGGCCCGGCTCGACCCACCGTCTACAGTCGACTGCCCCGGCCCGGCTCGGCCCACCGTCTACAGTTGACTGCCCCGGCCCGGCTCGGCCCGCCGCCCACAGTCGACTGCCCCGGCCCGGCTCGGCCCAGCGATACACAATATGCTCTGCTCACATTACCTTTTATTACATTTCACTCCATAGTAGTACTGCAGTACGAAGATAAATGAACAAGTATTGCTGAGTTATAGATATAAGATTAACGTTGCGTATAATATTTAGTTATTCACACGTCAATATTCATTTTACGAGGCGTTACATCTGAATATTAAGGCGTTGTCAGAGACGAAGATGACGCGGATAATGGGGCTAGAAAACGTGCTTTAGTAGGACTTATTTTTGGAAGCAAACCGTGGTATTGATCTGTGTTACAATCTGAAATGCAAAATGTACAACACCTATTCACATAGCATTGAAATAAATGGGTGCTACAGGATCGTCGCCCAGTTCATTGGCGATATCTTGCAAACATCTTTGCAAATACAGGGATGAGGTTAGAACAGTCTTGTAAACACCGGTTGCTGTCTTGAAGCAACTGGGATGCGTCGTCGGGAGACATGGCATGATGGGAAGGGACATATCAGGCGTTCTTACTATGAATCAACGCGCTGACAAGCTTTGAAGAAGTTTAGACATTTCTCGTATAATGTTTTGTATGTGCTGCTCATTCGGGGTTGTCGGAAAATATCGTTTCATACAATTCAGTTAGTGTGCAATATGTAAGCCACGTACATCTAGCTACGAATAAGTGTCATGTTAGCACGGTCCTTTTAGACCATTCCTCAGCCGGTGCCTTTAATTCACCCAGATTTTAGCGAACCCAGTCTTTGGTATTTAGAAATGTCGAACCGTGAAAGGCGTTTGATGCTGGGTGTGCCCTCATTGTTTACATCGATGCTGTGTAGAGCAGAACGAGCTTTGAGGATCACTTCACGTCGGGATCGTTCATGTCGGATCATGTTGGAATTTGTAAACCCTGTGGCTTATGTTCTGCGAGGAAACGATGCAGGTCATGCATGCCATCTCTAAGTGTTGTGAACAAGCTCTGTGACTATTGTGAGCAAGCCTTGCAAGCATTGTAAACGGGTGCGGTTAACTTCTTTCAATTTGCATTTTAAATGCTTTGTTAAAATGTCGAAGCAGTCGATGTCAGTGGAATGATCTGACGATGGCTTTAACCTGGCGCACTACTGACGCTTTTTACAGCAATACCTGGCTTAAACAACGTGTTCGTGTGCTGCGGGAAATGTGCATGGGGCTTTCGCAATTTTTCTCATGGCCTGGTTGCTATAATGTTCACCAATGACGGCTATCAAGTTATGCTCTGTTTATCGTAAGAAAGGACAGAATTAAAGCTGGTCAACCAATTCGTCACGAGCATCACGCTGAAATTATTTCAAACTCAACAAAATTGGTCGGAAGGCCTGCAGGACAGCACTGCGGATCCCTCAAAGCAATAGCAGTTTTGGATGTTTGCATTGCTTGCAGCAGCTTCATGTTCATGTGGCTGGTCGAAATATATATATATATACATATATATATATATATATATATATATATATATATATATATATGTATATATATATATATATATATATATCTATATATATATTTATATCTATATCTATATCTATATCTATATCTATATATCTATTGGCGCTGGGGTTATTTTCGTTGGCAATTATTTTCACGTTCTAAATTCATTGCCTACCTTTGAAGCAAGTTATGCTATACTTTCATTCGGTAATTGCTCTGGTGATGTTTCATGAATAACGTGGGAAAACTGGTGATGTTTCATGAATAACGTGGGAAAATCCCAAACACAGAAATTTAATTCGCTTGGTTTTATTGAAGGTATTCAACAAAACGCTGAACATTCAGCTGCAGACATATGCACAATACATCCAGCTCAAACACCCCACACGTAACTACATGCCACATCCACGTAAACGCTACGAAGTCAGTTGAAAAGAACGAGACGGAAACACTTCTCATGATCGATGTGTCATACTGTACTGCGATACTGCGATACTGTCATACTGCGACACCTGCCTCCACCAGCCATTCCTCGTCCCCCATCCGCCCCGTCAAGTTCCCCCGTCTTATCACGCGCTTCATCTGTACCCACACTAACTCTATCGGGTTCAAGTCGCAGTGATACGGCGGCAGGCGAACGATCCGATGACCATGATCTCTAGCAAGGTTGTCCAGAAAATATTCCTTCTTCCGTTTCTGGGACTTGACTAGCTCCAGCAGCTCCACCTTCTGCATGTCTTCGTCGATGGTCACACCTGCCTGCTGCAACCACTCCTGGATTTCCGCTTTACGCCAGCTAGAAGTTGGCACTTTTTGGCACAAACGGGAATGATATGAGGCATTATCTATGATGATCACAGAGTGCTCTGGCGCTTTCGGAGGCAGGCACTCGGTGAACCACTTCTCGTAGCAGTCGGCGTTTATCGACGTATGACAGTCGGCGTTCTTGCCATCGGTCCTAGGGTGGATAAGTGCGCCCGGTATAAATCCTTCTGAGGATCCGGCATGGACTATGATAAAACGTTTTCCTTTTCCAATGGCGTTCTTCCGTCCGTTGATTTGACTACCGTCCAGCCACACCAAGTCCTCCATATCGTACTGATTATACCATGTCTCGTCGGTATACATGATTTTGCTATCGGGAACTTCTCTACGCAGCCTCCTCATCTCCCGCAAGAACTGGCATCTCGTTGCTGCAACATGAGGTTTCTCGATCAGGATCTTGCGCTTGTCGATCCTCCGGTACTTAAATCCGTTCGCGAGTAGGTGTTTTCTTGCGGTGGACCCAGACGTGGTGACGCCGAGCAGTTCGTGAAGAGCATCCGTGATGGTGTCCCGAGTAACATGTTTTCCGTCGATGTACATTTGGTGTACCATTCTCCTCATCGCGCAAGCATCAAACGGATCTAGATCCGCCCTTGGTCTTGCTGCAGCTGGTCGGGATCGGCTTGGCGACTTCAGTCTGGCACCATTCTGGGCCTCACGTTGTATGCGGTAGACTATAGTCTTCCCAACGCCCGTTACAGCTGCTGTTCTTAATAATGGACTCTCCCGGACGGCGTCGTCGTCTCCCGCCTTCAACTTTATGTCCCCGGTCTTCGACAAAATGTTGATACACATTATAAACAATTTCCCTACTTTATGCCCCGAGAATCCTTCCAAACGCTAGATTATATTTTTCATTCATTGGTAAGTAGGTACCAAAACATATAAAAAATATAAAAAAGACAATGAAATATACAAGTAAAACAACATAAAAACTTTTCACTGCGTGAATATTACCGCAACACCAAAGTGATGCCGGTCATGATGCCGGTAATTGTGGGGCTACAGCACACTTGAATAATGACCCACGCGCAAAAAACCGTGCAAAATCGTTGGCAGCACTTTCATTCCGTTCTTTCTAACGATAAACAGAGCATAGGTCAGAAAGACGCAAAGTATTCTTTAATTGCATCAGCGAACTATCTGCATTAACGACAGGATTATTTAACTTGCACCACGGGCAGAAATATTTAAATAGCCCTGTCCTATCTGTGCTTTGAATGCTCACTTTTGTTTGTCATATGGTTCGGGTCAATTTCACCGTGACATTGATGTGGGAATAAGGTATCTGTTACCATTTGTGTAACTGGTGGGATCGAGTGGGCACCTCCGATTATTACCTGTCAGTTTGTATGCACCAGGTTAGCCGTGGATCCATGCTGGTCATGTTTTCTCTTTCAAAACATTATTCTCGGGCCAACTTGTCCCTCCCTTCCCTGATTTAGCTGCTGCCCAGTCTTATAGTGTGTATTCCCAACCTCATCGGCATTGTTATACACTATCTGCGATACAAATACATGCACTTTAGTTTATTTGCAAACATAACATTTGATTGGAACGCCTCACACCACGTGTACATCAATCCAAGTGGAGATCGGGTTCCTTTCCAACATTCCCTTCCCTTCTTTCCAATTGTGACCAGGATGACAAGTACTGGCAGTTGTATTACCAAGTAGAGTCATTGTAAGTACTTTAATCTCTAATCAGGCCAAATGACACATATATTGGTGTTCTCTTAAGGCATGGCAATCGTGCACATTGTGCTTACTTTTCCCAATATCGACATAACTCCCACATACTCTGCACCAAAGAGCAGGCTTTTAAATGATCTGACACGCTAATCAGGCTCGCACATGTAACTCAACTGTTGTTCGAAATGGCACCCACAATCTCTGGTAAGCGGAAGGGTCATCCTTCATGAAACGTAAACGCAGCCTTCAATTACTCATACCCTGTCAGCTCTTAGGCTATAAGCTGCCTATACATCCGCAAATGTTCTTCAGTTTTCGGAGTTTGTGTGCAGTCCCATACTACTTCCACACGCACACGCACACGCACACGCACACACACACACACACACACACACACACACACACACACACACGCGCACACACACACACACACACACACACACACACACACACACACACACACACACACACACACACACACACACAGACACACACACGCGCGCGCACACACACACACACACACACACACACACACACACTCACACACACACACACACACACACACACACACACACACACACACACACACACACAGTCCGACGGCAGCTGCGCTTCTCCTACTTCCGGCTGAACGGCAGCGCCGAACGGCTGCGGGCGCGGGACGGCGCCTTCTCCAACTCGGAGCTGCTGATGGACGCGTCGGGCGAGGCCCGGCCGCCGGCGGCACTAACCTCGGCCGGCTGCCTGCTGCTGCAGTACAGCGGCGTCGAGGCGCCCACGGACCCCGGCGGCGGCCTCCTGGCTTCGGTGACGGCCGTCGGTGAGGCGCAGAGAGTGCAACACTTGGCGTGCACCAGGTCAGATCAGGCCAGATCAGGTCAGGTCCGGTCATGTCAGACCAACTTGTTCAGGGCTCTCGAGGTACTGCTCGCTGGATTTCAAGGATGTCATCCATTCTCTAGGCCTGAACACGAACATCCCGGGCAAAACCACATGTATGTACTTGGTAGGTTTTGAAAGGGCTTCAACAAATGTCAGTCCTCCACTTCGTTGCACTGCGGGTATGTTGTAAATGTACCACGCGGTCTGACCCATTAGCAGCAGGTTATCCCAGCAGCACCTAACTCAGTCAGATTATGTCATTACCGGCGCCGCCTGGCTCCCGTTGACAGCGCCGCCTGCCGGCAGCCTCGAACGGTAGCAGCACAGCGCGGCTGGCGGCGGCCAGCGCTCCACCGGCCGTCAACGGCGTCGGCGTCCTCGCTATCTGCTTCCTGTCTGTGATAATGACGGTGGTGATCGCTGCTGGCTCCCACCAAGCTTGGAAGGCGCGCAGGCTGGCCGCCACGGCTGCCAGGTAAGCACAGCTCGGGCGGAGGACGCCGAGCATCGTCCTGGCCTCCAGGCATATTCGGCGCTGTTGAATGACAACTGGGCGTTAGTGGCTTGAATGATTTAACAGCCAAGAATAACCAAACAGGTAAACAGACACGCGTTCTTAAAACCATTTGTTTCTCTCGTTTTTCCTTTAAACAAAGTGTCACATGCGTATGAATTTAAAATCGAAGGGAATTACAATCAACGACAATTTTCTGTGCATATGAAGCTACGTCACTCATACGTGTCATAGCCAATTACTGTGAACTATGATGCAGCTTCACAACTTCTTTTTGGCTCGTCCCAAAGTTCAGCTTGACCTGGAATCATCTAGTTTAATTTGTTGCGTTGAGGGCAAAGACTCGACCCGCTTTAAAGGAAATGTTCCACATTTGTATACTTACAGTGAAAAAGACTGCGCTGAACATAACAATTTCCCTATTTAGTAAAGATGCTCTTCACCTCCGTCATTGTTTAATAACGTTATCATACTTTGCACACCAGTGATTCAACGCCTACTAACGGCCATGATATCTGGGAATCGTGCTCACGAACGCCAGATATGAGCGACTCGACAATTATATTTGTCTCGGCCTTGATCACAGATGACTAATGGATTTGAATGACGTTACTATGATCTCATGGATGCCTGGGTGACCTTAAAATAGTCTCCTCGAAACAGTTTGAACATTTTCGCGGGTATGTAGCTCAGAACCTAGAGGGGATTTAGGTCCTAAAAAGGGAAGTGCTACGAACTGCAACAAATGATCTTCAAGATAACTTTTTTGGTTCAAACCCCCATAGAAACGTAAAACATTCCCTTTAACAAGAGTATATCACCTTTTGTGCTTTTCACTTGTTGTCACAACAGACGAGTACGATTTGACCAGCAATACCAGCTCTCTCGAAATCCTCGTGAATTGTTTAGAGTTTCGATTTAAAGTTGCCTTCTCTATGGGAGAAATCTCATTTCATTCCCTGCTCACTACTATGAAAGTAATTCATTTAATATACCTTGCTCTTGCCAAAGAGTGTGTCCTGTAATTGCTGCAAACATTAATGTGCCAAAATATTTGTGTAATAAATTATACGAAAGCTTGAGCCACCCTGGTGATATAAAAATATGCGAGCGCGAAGCCATTATCCCTCGAATATAACAAACCATTATACTATGGGTTTAAATTATCGCCTATGGCATTTACCACAGTGGCTGTTTTCGAGGCGCACGTGGCTTTGGGAATGGGAGCATCACATGATTGATATGGCGCACTGGTCCAAACTTCAACCAATGTGCTTCTCCGTAAAGTGCGCTTGCCCCCTGGCCCAATCACAAGCGTTCTTTTACTCACACCAGTAGAGGTGCGCACGGTGGTTGTCACAACGGTGGTCGCGACTGCAGATGAGAAGCATAGTTCTGTTGCAAAGCGTTGGCAGAGTAATTTCGACTTAAAACTAAGTAAAATTGATATCCTTACTAGGTCTTGGCGGTGCTGCAGTGACACTATCCAATGTCATCATTAGACGTAACTGGCCCTGGGGTTTCACAAGAGTCTGCTTTTGAAATATGCCCCTAAGGTGGGACAGTCCCTTTAGCCGGCTTCTGTGGTTGCAGCCTGGAGTCCCTGTACAGCAGCAGCGACGGCGGCGGCGGCGGCGACGGGCGTGGACGCGGTCTGCTCGCTCCGCACCTCCGTGACGAGCGTGACCGTGGTGCTACGGCTGCGGCGGCCGCGCCGACGCCTTCTGGCGGCGCGGCCGCGCCCTCCAGCTGCGAGCGCGCCGCGCTGCTCGCCGAATGGAAGCGCTGCAGCAACGTCTCGGGCGGCTCGTTGCCTGGCTCGCCGGCCACAGAGCGGCGTCGGCGGCGCGCGGCCGGTGCCGCCGCGCGGCCGACGTCGCGCCCGAGGCGTCGACCAAGTATGGTGCCCATACCAAGCCGGCGTCCAAGCGAAGCAAAGAGCTGAAGAACCGGCGCCGCCTGCTTGTGCGTTCCGACACGGACGAGACACTGAAACCGGCCGACCCGGCGTCGGGACTAAGCGCTGCCTCCATGGTCGCGGAGCTGGAGCTGGATTACTACGACTATGATGTCGCTAACGCCAGCCAGGCGCCCGGGTCCTACTTCGGCATGGACCCGCTGCAGCTTAGTCTCTGCGCGTACGACTATGACGCCACACCCACCGAGGATCTGGAGATGACTGAGCTAAGTGAGGCCGAGCCGCGCTCACAGGTCACCGAGGTCACCGAGGTCACTGAGATCACCGAGGTCGCCAGGGGGACAGACGCTGATGGCATATTGTTCGCTGATCACACCGATGAAGAGGACAGTATACAGGGGGACAAGGACTGAGTTTAGAGGAGGGTGGACAGCTTATTGAGGAACGAACAGTAAAGAGGAGGACCATCGCTTCCTGGCGACTTTCAGAGAGATAGGAATGAGTGCAAAAAAGTCACAAATAACAGCACTGGGTTTCTCAGAAGATCAATGATTGACCGGAAGCAGTTCAGAAAGAAGAATGATGAACAGAGTCTAGTTGTTTGCTTAGGCCCAAACATACATCACCAGTCAGTGAACGACTTATTCTGCTATGATGGTCAGCCTGGGTGCTTGGTCGCAAGGTCAGTGCAGCGTAAAAGTGCAGCGATGCCCACCCAACCCTGGATAAGCTTCTGTTGAGACGTCGCTCGACAGTGGCCGCAGTGCGAATAGCCGTAACAAACCTGCTCATGGTGCAAAGAATATTACACATGCAAGGGTTGCGCCCCAGCATGCAGGGCCAGATATCACCGGGGATACTCACAAAGTGCAATATTGCCACATACCAAGAGCTTTAATTCATCATTTGTCATCTTACGGACGTTTTGTTTGTTCAGTGCTGTGACTTGTGACGCAGTACAGATACCTGAAGCCGTCAATGCAGATGCCTGCCTCAGCGTGACGATTCTCCGATGTCAGTCAGATGAGAGCTGATTACCTGCAGCCGTCAATGCAGATGCCTGCCTCAGCGCGACGATTCTCCGATGTCAGTCAGATGAGAGCTGATTACCTGAAGCCGTCAATGCAGATGCCTGCCTCAGCGCGACGATTCTCCGATGTCAGTCAGATGAGAGCTGATTACCTGAAGCCGTCAATGCAGATGCCTGCCTCAGCGCGACGATTCTCCGATGTCAGTCAAATGAGGGCTGATTTTATTGGCTATATAACGTTTCTCTGTAAAGGATCCCTTTTCGGCTTGGTTTTATCGAGTACACGGGACTCTGTACCCACGCAATCAATTCATTTGCATTCACGTGTGCCCACGCATATGTGGCAGTGCGTCACATAACATGCGCACCGAAATGACTGTGTTTTCTCCTTACCCTGCATTGTCAATGTCAGTACAAACAAGTGCCTGTCTAAATGCAATGCTCATGAATGAAACTACTCTCCATGCATCATTCCTTTTTTACTTCTTAAGGGATACAAGTGGCAACTATAAAACTACTCTTTTGAACTTTTCTTGCCGAATCGACGCAGCTGCAGAGCACCTCGCCAGTGTTGTGCTTTGAAAAGCACAGGTGCGCCGTGTTGCTTTCGTCGGCAGTGATTTTGTTACGCGTGTTTCAAGATAATGATCGATTGATTCTGAATATGCTATAACCGGCCTCAATACAACTGACTGGTATGTGGCGTGCGGCAGACAACCTGGAAAATACTAGAACTTGAAGAGCTTGAGCGGAAGTAACCAGCAAGCCCCCCCCCCCCCCATATATCAATATTCATACTTAAAATTGCATGAGTAAAAAGAGGCGCTCAAACTCTTATGGATGAAAACCCCCGCTTGCACTCATAATAAGATTTGCATTAACTACTGATAGGCAATGAATAACATTAAACAGCCATGTACTCTTAGATTCAAAGATGGTTGACGCCGCTTGGCCGAGGGCTTTTGGTGAATATACTTTTGCCATCTAAATTCGTAGACTTGTTCCCCTATATTGGAAAACTCGGAAACCCCCGAAATCATACACGCCGAGGCTGGAATCGCTCATATCTCTGTCCGTCTGGGGAAATAATGACAAAATAAAGCCAGCGTTTCCAAAGAAACAGCACTTAGAAGGCGGCACTGAAGCTCCAGATGTTGAAGTATTGGCCAGTGCGCTCAAGGTAGCATGGATCAAAAGATGGTGGACCCAAAACACGCCAATTGAAGGGTTTCTGCCAACAATCAATTTCTCGTCGGTGGATGATTGCCCATTTTCAATGTGCCGTTGGAGAACACGATATTCGGAGCAGGAATCTCAATGATTTCTGGGATTAGACCTGAACGGCATGAAATCAGCTACGACAAATAAGAAACACAAATAACAAAACATTAACACGGCCTTTGTTCTTGAATCGCTTCTTATAATCTAAAATATGTATACCAAGTGGACAATTGTGCTTAATGAAAAGACACAACTTAGTGTATGTCAAAGACCTGTACAACTGTTCCGCTAAAGGGTGGTACACACAGTTACGGAACTACGGCAAAGTACGGTATCTGGACGCCATGACGCGGAGCACCGTGATCAGTACAATGACCAAAGTATGACGATCATTGCAACGGCTTAGAGAGGTCTCGGATTCTTCAACGGCAGTATCAAAGCCAAGATCTGTGAATAACGCCATGGAATGGGTATATGGAGCTCTATTGGTTCCCAAAATGACTGTAGATTGTTCATGGCAAGCAAAATAGAACTCGGAGAGATTGAGGAGATTCCTCAATAGGACAAACTGACTGTATACTTGCTTGTTCTACTTATTTACATACTTGAAACATAACTCGCATTATGCTCCTAGCTATGTTCTACTTGGTAACTAATTTGCGAGTACACAAAACAGTGAGTTTAGTGACTTTAATTCCGCACATGACGTAAAATTCTTCCAACTCGCAAGATACTGAACATATACCATATGATTGATCATGAAAACTGTATCCTTTGCAAGGACGCAGTAGAGTCAACCTTACATTTGACGGTTAACTTTCGAGCAGTTAATGCATTTTGGGGCCGTGTGTGGAGCACGCTCACACCTGCCTTAACCGGCGCCAGGCCAGGTGAGCACAGCTCAAAACTTGACCTCTCCGGACGTTTTTGTGAGCACAGCTCAAAACTTGACGCTTGCAGCAGCGACAAGGCTTCAGTATCTGTTCATCTATCATTATGAAATCTTCCGTCAAAAGTTGGAGCTTTGATTAGCCAAGATCAGTGCTCCAAGTCAAGCCAAAGAGGCAAAAAAAAAAAAAAAAATTCACCGCGCATAACCTTTTTCTGGGGATCATTTACCAGTTGTCAAACTTGCCTTAGTATTAAAACATGACGGTGCCAGCACTTTGTTTATTTCAGATTTTTTCGAGGCAAAGTCGGTGACTTGAGGTCAGGTCAATTTTGTCCATTTTTCGCCAATAACTCAAATTTGTGCGCATTCTTGTGCACGTTTGGTATTTTTATGTGAGGAAAAGAGCACCAGCTCACATGCACAACCATCACATGACCACAGAGCACGTGACCTTGGCCCAGGTCATAACCTATCTCTTTGTGTGCCTTCTGCAAACGCCTGCGTAGCTCAAAATAGACAGTTACAACGGATGATTTTGAGCACGGAATTCAAACAGTATACTGAAAACATGTTATGATATCATTATTATGAAAAATGAGGTCACAATAGGTCACGTGAAGACATGCAAGGTCGCATGAGGCCATCCGAAGTCAATGATTTCTGTTATCAGTAGCAGAGAGGTTAGATAAACGAGCGCAACGCGTGTAAGCACCTCGTTATCGTATTTGTGAAGCTGATGACGCATAATCTCATGTCTCAATATGCCTGTACTCAGTTTGCTGCAAATACATTGCTAAGCGTCAAAGGGCTATGGGTAATGTATGCAACAACTTTGCGGTGTTGAGAATCTGTAGATGCACAACAAACTCCTTCTGACCACGGAGAAGCATTGCACCGGCCATTTAGACCCGATTAGATTACACCCGAAGTCCGGAGCACTGCGTGAAGGAAAAAAAGACGTCGCACCTGCTGACTACTGGTAAACCAATCTTGAACAGTAACCTGACCTGACCTGACACTTGCATAGAACATAAATGGTTGGAATGAGCTCACCTGAGTCTTAAACTTAGTTTTGTGCCCTCAGTATCTGCATTGACGTGCCAACGTATGCTTTAACTGCATCTATCATGATTGTCTTTTACCTCTTTTGACCTCTGGTAAGCTCACATTTATCACAATGTTAAAAAAATTGTGTGCATTCTTCATGATTTGACGAGACCTTCACACCAGTGTCTTTTTTTCCGTGCGACGTCTGAAAATTTGACGTCTTGGGGCGGGGGGGGGGGGGAATTCAGCTTGTTCCAGCCGGGAGCGATTGCCTTATACCCCGACCGGGCGAGTTTAAAGGAAGTGTTCTATATTTCTGTGAGGATTTAAACTGAAACAGCCATATTGAAGATCATTCGGCGCATTTTATATCCCGCACTTCTCCTTAAGCATATCAATCGTTATAGGTGAACTTTTTCATCATATGTAATGCTTGCTTCAATATCTTCGAATGAAGAGCGCTCCCTGAATTGTTTGGGAATTCATATTAGTAGCAAACGCGATCTCGAGTCTTTTTTTGTTCCTAGCCATGTCATTCATTTGGAAGCATAGTGAGCCTGAGAGTAATCCGACTGTGTCATCATTTTTTATGCATTTTAGGGCCCTCCAAAAGAGTGCAAACGCGTGTTTATCCAATGAAAGGTCATAGCCGAGGAGTTCGTGTTACTGTGGAGCGCGATGGAAAAATGATAAGGCTGCGATACATTACCAAGCGCCCGGGTGGCCGGTTGAATACCCTTCGCTCAGGTAGGGGTCAGTCTGACCCCCTGGGACCCCAGGAACTAAGTGGGCTAGAGACGCCAAATTCACCGAGCGTGTAGACCTGTACGTGGACTCATTTACATAAAATTTGAGGTTCTTAATTTATGGCCCTTGGGTCAAATAAGATCAAATAAGGTCAAACTTCAAGCTTGTCTCCAAAATGTTCCAAGAAGCATGATACTTGTTCTAAACGAAAGGTCACATGCGTATTTTAGGTCAGTGACCTTATTTGACCTTTCGAATGTCATAGTGACCAGAATCATGAAAACTGCTTTGAGTTTTGTATTTGAATAAGCGACAAAGATTGCGCTACGCAGCATGTTCCTAAAAACGCAATCTTGACCTGGATCATTTTAGGTCAGTGATCTGCTATGACCTTCAAGAAGTCCATGAAAGGTACATACTGCGGTTCCTGTTCGCAAACAATTCGAAATGAGAACCAGAAACTAGTTCATACAGCTATCCTTGAAGTAAATAAGCAGGTTGGTTTGACCTTGGTTGGACATTCATACCCGACCCAAGGTCAACGGAATTTGGTCATTCAATTGTTGTGCTGTCTAAGGAAGTATATCAGAGATGTATGCCTTCGTCTAATACTCCGTTGTTGCATCAGATTGAACTATTCCCTGGAAATTTACTTCGCTGAGTCTACGGCCTGACTTTGGCCTGCCGTGGGTCCGTGAACGTACAAAGTGCATCTAATTTGTTGATACCACACGATCTGCTATTCATGTGTCTACAGCCATACAAAATTTGGCGTGAATACACGGCGTCGTTCGGAAACTATTCCGTAAAAGCCCTCAGGGGGCTAATTTGAGCCCCACCCGAGCTCGCGTGAAGGTAGCTATGCAAATTAAAGCTAGCTTGTGGTGTTTGTGGTGTAGAAAGGATGAGGGAAAGCAGGAGGTTGGGTGGGAGGAGGATGAGCTCGAATTACAAAACTGAGAACTGGCACTGGTAAGGTAGGTGATGTGGATAATGGGAATGCACGTGATGCGATGACGATATCTAACGGCGTCGCTGTGCCCTACGGTGTTAGCAAAGTGTTTATTCTTAAATTATGTAGACAAATAATAGGATGCTAACATTAATACATGAATACAATATTTAAAAAATAACAATGCGACCTGCGACCAGTGCCCAGCTCCGAACACCCGGACTCAGGCTGGCAGCAGTCCATGACCACTTCAGCCACGTGACTGATGTATCCGTCAGCATAGTCACGCCTCAGCACGCCGCGTACAGAACACGTGACTGATGTACCCGTCAGCATAGTCACGCCTCAGCACGCCGCGTACAGAACACGTGACTGATGTACCCGTCAGCATAGTCACGCCTCAGCACGCCGCGCACAGAACACGTGACTGATGTACCCGTCAGCATAGTCACGCCTCAGCACGCCGCGTACAGAACACGTGACTGATGTATCCGTCAGCATAGTCACGCCTCAACACGCCGCGTACAGAACACGTGACTGATGTACCCGTCAGCATAGTCACGCCCCAGCACGCCGCGTACAGAACACGTGACTGATGTACCCGTCAGCATAGTCACGCCTCAGCACGCCGCGTACAGAACACGTGACTGATGTACCCGTCAGCATAGTCACGCCTCAGCACGCCGCGTACAGAACACGTGACTGATGTATCCGTCAGCATAGTCACGCCTCAACACGCCGCGTTCAGAACACCCACAGTATTTTATCACAAAGTTTATTCGCGCACTAATACGAAGACTATCCTTTACATTGGACCAGCTTCACATGCCGTATACATTCACCGTGTGTCACAGACGTACAAGTACCAATAACCGTGCGTACGCGTGCGTATATTTATATACAGCAGTCGACCGCAGCCAGACCAGGCGCGAGCCGCCACATTTCCACCGTTGCGCTTAAGCTCAGCAGCACATAACGCTAATGACACGACCTGCAGCACACTACTCTTGGAGCCGTGAGGACCGGAGGCCCAGGCAGCACCGGCATGGCGCGAGCGGCGCGCGGGACGTGGAGCGGGCGACGCGAGCAGCGCCGGCCGCGACCGCACGCGCCACGCTGCAGGCGCCGGCCAGCTGGCTACCCTCGGCCGGCAGCCGTGCGCCCTGTGATTTGAGTCAAACCGATACAGACTGCTCGCCCGCCGGCCACCACCCAGTGCTGCTAGCTGACTCCTGGCAGCGAGCAACGAGTATTGGACAGTGTGTTTCAGCCAGCCAATCAGTGTTGGTGGGAGGGTGCTGCGTGTGGGAGGTAGGTGTGACGGGCGAGCCGCGGCCTCCCTCCCCACCTGAGCCCCGACTCCGACCGGGCCGCCGTCCAGCCCGCAGGCTAGCCGCCAGCTGGTCGGTGGTGAAGCCATTGCTCCTGGCCTCAACCCACTTCTAACAGCGACTTCTCAACCATTGCTGGCAGAGCGTTTTTGTCGCCTTTGCCAGACGAGGGGATCCCCAACGCAATCTGCCATCTCTGTTCATGCTATAACCAAGTGGAAAATGCCATTGGATAGCATAAAACTGCACCATCACTGCCACTGAACGTCACATCAAGTAACACTGACAGGCCAAAAGGGGACAGCAGGAAAACAATAATCGTGTTATATCCGTGTATCCGTGAGCCATCCGTGCTAAAGCGGTATACAGCAGGACAAGCAGTATAAGCTATAGTCCTAGTTGCACTACATCTTGCAGAAGTTTAGCATTTGATACGCCCTGCGACATGTCAAGTCAGGTGATCAGGGTAGGGCGTAATGAGCATGGGCACCAGCCCACGGTCGCAAGAAATAACCATGGTACGAATTAGCCAACAGCGCTGTATACAATGTCAAACTACGCCGAATAGCGGCTGATGTGAGCCGTGATATGTAAAATTGAGTCACAAAGGTCAAACATTGAATTTAACAATTTGGTCACTTGGCTTTTTAGACCAGCGTGAGCTTGGATGGTCTGATGTCAAAACTGCGTAATATAAGATAACATCATACACTGAAATGAAGTGATTGCTTTACTTGAAGGTATCAGCACAGAACTCACAGAATTTGCAGTCGAAGGATTCCCCAAATCCAAAATATCCTGGAAAACTTGGAGAGGTACAGGATTCCTTAACAGGATTTAGTATTACTGAGAGCGTATACCTTACAGCAAAAATGCACTTTTTACGGGCTGCGGGCGAAACAAAGTCGACGTGACACTAATAACATCACTAATTACCTTCCAAAGTTAAGGTCTTCAAATCTGTACATAATGGGCAATAACACTTTATATTTGGATGCCAAATATTTTTGTTTCACACTCCTGGCGGTTCAACAACCGTTTCAGACCTATTGCGAGCTCCGAGATTCCCAGCCCAGCGGCGGTTGACTTCGCCCAGCTCACCCGAGCAACTCGGACGTTTCACTGCTCCAGCGCGCCATACCAGCGTGACACGTGCTGGCTTCCGAAAGCATTGTGGGAGCTATGTGTCGTTTCTTTTCAAAGAAAAAAAAACTATGCGTTAAACAAAGAACAGACGTAAACAAATGTATGAAGCGTTTTGATTAGTTTCGATATGGTTTTATTAGCACAGTGCAGTGCCGACATTGTTCAGTGCTTGCGAAATACTAAACACACTTCCTGGGTGCATTTGAATGGCGCGGTGCCGAAGACAGTATCGAGAAACTCTGCTAACAGATGTTGACAGCTCATGCCCCGGCACACTTCCAACTGGCAGACGCGCTGGCCGCTGGCCGTTGATGCTGTTGGGTCAGACTGCAGTGGGGATGATGCCGCACAGTATCTTGCCATGCAGAGGACCCAACATGGAAGGCCTCTCACCTAAAATGGCCAATTTTCCGCACTCCAAGAATAAACTGCATTAAATCCGATCAACACATACCAATGAATCCCGGAATTGCAAATGCGTCGTTCACAAGTACATCATTTAACTGAAATCACCCACAAATACGAAACAAAGATTCGGGGAATAATGAACTTTGACCCAGTGCTCCCAGTACATCATCCAGCACTAAATTCTTAGCAATATTTACATTTTATACGTTGAACAGAGATTTTCTACGACCCCCACAAGGCTCCATATCTATAAAGCAAAGCGCTCTGACTTCTAAAATGAACACCTACCACGCTTAAATGGCTCGCCTGCTTCTAAAATGAACACCTACCATGCTTGAATGGCTCGCCTGCTTGATGCGCGTGCAGTGCGGACTGTGCACTGTCTCACTCTGGGCGGCTGGAAGCCTTGCCCACCGGAGAGCGAGGCGGTGAGAACTGGACCTCTACCCTCGGCGAGGCGGTGAGAACTGGACCTCTACCCTCGGCGAGGCGCACACACAGCTCGGGAGCACTGCCTAACACAGCTGCAGCCAAGCCCGGCCAGAGGCCACCATTCTGCGCGCAACTAATCGACAAAGCATGTCCTGAGCAGTTAAGGACGGCATGGCTCGCACCAAGTATACCTTTTTGGCACAATTCGGCCGCACGTCACACGCACGTGAGAGGAGTGGAAGGAAGACCCTGACCACGAGTACAAGGAGTGCACCTGGCGAAGAGGAGTAGGACGGGCGAGGCCTGAACAAATGATATTTAAGTAATGCACCCATGCACAACGAAATTATAGTAGTCACAAGCCATAAGATGTACGACGCGATTTCGGCCAGATGATTTGTTTTTTGGACTTGTCGACTGCTTCCTACACAGCCATGTGGCCCCCACACGATTAGGTCCCAATCCATCCTGCGACGCAGATGATTCCAAGTGGGGTAGTCGATGAGAAGGATCAATACGCATGTCGGTCGTATTTGCTGGGATTAATGGTGTCATTACTATTTTGTAGGTACACACACCCTGCTCGATATCCAGAAGGCCTTCTGACAACTGAATATACCTATTCATACAGCTTCATAGGCACAATCATCGACACGAGTGACAAGACAGTCTGACTCCCAGCTGAGCACGCTTGGTTAGCCACTACCCTCTTAGTAGTTACAGTGGTGACTGGGTTAGCCACTATCCTCTTAGTAGTAACAGTGGTGACTGGGTTAGCCACTATCCTCTTAGTGGTAGTAGTAGTGAATGGGTTCTAAGGGCCTGTCACCTGCAGCGGTTTTTGGCGTCTCCACTGACCTTCCACCACGGGTGGACCATATAATGATGTTAACAAACTTACAACACAGATAATGCTAATGAACCCTCGTTGTGCCATGCAATACCACGGCACAGTGTGCGTGGTGAATAATTTTATTTGAGTTATCAAACATGCTGCCTTTGGTGGAGCTCAAACCAACAGGAAACGTCGCTCGCCGCTCGCCAGCATGGCACTCAAGGAGCCGCTGCGGCATTAAGCTGCATATTAACGTGTAATATTCTGGATGCTGCCTACTGATGCGCTAAGACATGCCATCGATCTATTTTGTAACTGGAAGTGGAGACTTGGAATAAATATTTCAAATTGAATCAGGTCTTCTGGTGGGCATTCATGCCTGTAAGTTGTGGCGTACAAACCTCATTACTATGCATGTCAAACCAGCATGTATATCCACAGCGTCAATGTTGAGGAATAAATCAGACCTCTGGAAGAAAACTCGAATTAAATCTCCTTTTCATATGTGAAAGTAAGCCTGAAAAGAACGTCACAATGCCAAAGCAGCGTTATCTTCTTACCGAAAAGTCAGCTCCTTGAAAGCAAAAACCGAACTCCGGGCGTATATTAACTTCGGAAATAATAAAGATACCTGAAAAATATAATCCTATTAATGTTGTCCTGTGCTCGTCCAGGGAGCATTTGGCGCTTATATATATATATATATATATATATATATATATATATATATATATATATATATATATATATATATATATATATATATATATATATATATGTATATATATATTTTTTCAGAGCAAGAAAACAAAACAACAACAAAACAGAAAGGACACAGTATTGTGACAGCAACAGGCTGGCGTTGGCTTGGGAATATAACTGGCGACGTGCGACGTCTCAACACGGTGCCTTGGTCATAGGTATGATCGGTCGAGAACAACGCAGACAGTACATGTCAGTCAAGATAGCTTTCAGCAACATTTTCTTTCTAGGCTTGCGTGCACACCATACTGTTCATAATTTAAAATGACAACCTGGTTGGTCAGTGATGGTAAAGATGCACAGCAAAACGTCTGAAGGTGATACCTGGTTCAAACCAACACCATCTCACGCCCAGATTGGCTCACAAACACACACACACACACACACACACACACACACACACACACACACACACACATTCTCGAGCGCGTACTCCCTCTGCGCAAAATAGCCCAAACGAATAACAACCAGCTGGCTAAAAAAGAGCACCACTGTTCACCACCACGGACAGCACCACTGTTCACCACCACGAACCTGCCCCACATTTGCGCCTGACTTTGAGCACGTCGCCACGTCAATGCGTGACTGTCGCTGAAAGGTGTGGTTCGGGCGGCGGCCGCGCGGCGGCGCTAGACGTCCAGGATGGCCACCTTTCTGCGGGTGGGCGGCGGCGGCGGCTGCAGTACCCTCTGCCTAACGTCGGGCGAGCTCCAGGAGAAGGCGCTGCTGAAGTCGGTGCCGAACGGGTCGGACGAGAAGCCTGGCTCGCCGTTGGGCCGCATGTGCATACGAGATTCGCGCTGCCGGCGCCGCTTCTGCAAGGCCCCCGTCTCAGGTCACACGCGCAGGTCACCGGCTCGGATCACACGCACGAGTCAGCGGGCTCAGGTCACAGCGGCAGGTTAGCTCACGCGTTGAAGGGCGCACTGCGGTCATACTGTGTAGTCACTGTACCTGAACGTACTGAAGGACCTCTTATCCTACCATAAAGAAGTGGGGTGCTTGTCTGACAATGCCGTTTCGTTTCAACGGTGACATGCACAGGCCATAGTGCCCACGTGCAGATCCCGCTCTTTGGCAGGAAAATGCACACGTGGCCATCACGTCTAACCCCTAGGAGATTTAGTGCTCAGCGTTTAGCTCGATTTGCTGTTCTGAAGTACCATGCGCGGTCTTCCAGTTGCAAAAGCAGACCATTTTTAATAGGATGGGACGAGACTGGTGACAATTTCGCGGTGCTGCTCATTACAGCATAGCATTATTACGCCGCAATTAAATAGTTTATTATGTAGACGATCCCAAGATTCGTCGTCACATGATAACGTATAAGCTCCTTCAGAACGAGATGTAATGATAAGTTACGTAAAGCGCTCACTTGCTTAAATTCCTGAATTATGTCGCAAAATGCAGGCAATTAAGTAGGCAATACGGTAAGCACAATCAACGTGCTACGTGGTAAAAGGCAAATGTTCCACAATTCATTACTGCTCTAAACCTATGACAAGCACAACCCTGAACAAGGACACGCAAAGAGCAGCGATAGCCATTCGTTGTGTTTTTTTGTGGCTCACAGGAATCCTCTCGCTTGAATAAATGCAGAAAGCTGTCACGGCAATGCAACAATGGCGTCAAATCCTGCATCCAAGTCAAAAAAATATAGCAGGCAGCTTGCAGTGCACAGTGACCTTAACAGCCGACTGTTCTAGCACTTACGTACATCGCAGTCAGTGCGGTTTAAACGCTCGAACGTAGCCAAAATATGTACAGGCCCGAACCAAGATGGCCACTGCTGAACACTGCCTCAGCAAGCGGGTCAAAGCCCGATCACCGACAACGCCTGCACCCCAACCCCCGTATGTACACAGACTAACGCCGTCAGTGAGGCGGCTGTCGCGCCGGCGGCAGCGCGCGGCCACCGCCGTCCGGTTAGCGGACGGAGCCAGGCAGAGCTGTCAGTCCTGAAGCGCCAGCCATGGCCTGTCTAAAAGCAGTGGGGCACGGCTGGGGCGCGCGGCGACTGTCCGTGAGACTGGGGCGGGTTAGTGATGCAGCAGGCGGCTCAGAGAGAGAGAGAGAGAGAGAGAGAGAGGAGAGAGAGAGAGAGAGAAGAGAGAGAGAGAGAAGATATAGAGAGAGAGATAGAGAGAGAGAGAGAGAGAGAGAGAGAGAGAGAGAGAGAGAGAGAGAGAGAAGAGAAGAGGAGAGAGAGAGAGAGAGAGAGAAGAGAGAGAGAGAGAGAGAAGAGAGAGAGAGAGAGAGAGAGAGAGAGAGAGAATAGAGAGAGAGAGAGAGAGAGAGAGAGAGAGAGAGAGAGAGAGAGAGAGAGAGAGAGAGAGAGAGAGAGAGAGAGAGAGAGAGAGAGAGAGAGAGAGAGAGAGAGAGAGAGAGAGAGAGAGAGAGAGAGAGAGAGAGAGAGAGAGAGAGAGAGAGAGAGAGAGAGAGAGAGAGAGAGAGAGAGAGGAGAGAGAGAGAGAGAGAGGAGAGAGAGAGAGAGAGAGAGAGAGAGAGAGAGAGAGAGAGAGAGAGAGAGAGAGAGAGAGAGAGGAGAGAGAGAGAGAGAGAGAGAGAGAGAGAGAGAGAGAGAGAGAGAGAGAGAGAGAGAGAGAGAGAGAGAGAGAGAGAGAGAGAGAGAGAGAGAGAGAGAGAGAGAGAGAGAGAGAGAGAGAGAGAGAGAGAGAGAGAGAGAGAGAGAAGAGAGAGAGAGAGAGAGAGAGAGAGAGAGAGAGAGAGAGAGAGAGAGAGAGAGAGAGAGAGAGAGAGAGAGAGAGAGAGAGAGGGGGGGGGGGGGGGGGGTGAGCGAGCGAGAGCGGACCTGCAGAGGACTGGGGGCGGTGGCTGTGGCGAGCCGGACGGCGGCTGGCGGAGCGGCTAGCCCCGCTGCCGCCTGGCTCGGGGGCCGGCACTGCCGGGACAGGGCAGTGTTACGTCCCTCCAGAAGACAAACCCTGAAAGGCTGCTGGAGACAGGACATTGACTACAGAATCGTCGAGCTCGACAGCAAGGAAAACAACGGCGCTGAAACAGCGTATCAGTGACAGCCAGTCAGTGATGACAACCCAGCGCCACTGATGTCTTGTTGTGCGGTGCAAGCTATAGTATAGAAACGGTTTTCTGCCTGTTACCATGGCACAGAACCTGCTACCAGCGACTGAAGTGGCACGTAAGAACACCAGCATGAGAGCAGCGCACCAAACAAGTGTTGAGCCAATCTCACGTGGCTCACGGCTAGCGCGGGGCCTGGTGCTGCTGACACAGACATCAGCCCGCAGTGGCAGCAGAGACACTGACGCATGCCAAGTGGCGTGTGTCGACAGCACGTAAATGTTAACATGGAAGCCTGCGTCAGGGGTCAACAAGGTCGACGGTCATCCGCGGGGACACAGTTTAGGCTCAAGGGCAATTTGCCTGGGGTCTTCAAAGTTTCATAAAACAACAGCAACAAGCAAGGAAAGATGGTCGCTCACACCATGGTTGGTACGTGCCTTCAATAAGAAATTGCACATCACACCCAGCAGCCGGTATTGGCGCGGCGTCCCTGTGCCTAGTGTAGGCATCTGCCTTCGTGCGGCATCTTACGACGTACAGTCAGTCCGTTCTCCCAAGATCAGTAGCACCACAAGACTCATCGGGTGTTAGTATAACATCCCCATCACTTGCTCCCCAAGCGCCTGCTCCCCAGCACACCACACATCCTGCCGTTAGTTCGTGCTCTCCAGGCAAGCTCACGCCGCGGCACTCTCCCGCCACTGCTGTCACGTCACTCTGATAGTTCAGCGCGTGTTCCCCAGCGCACCACACACCCTGCCGTTAGTTCGTGCTCTCCGGGTAATCCCACGCCGCGGTACTATCCCGGCACTGCTGTCACATCGCTCTGATAGTTCAGCGCGTGCTCCCCAGCGCACCAAGCACCCTGCCGTTAGTTCATGCTCTCCGGGTAATCCCACGCCGCGGTACTATCCCGGCACTGCTGTCACATCACTCGGATAGTTCAGCGCGTGCTCCCCAGCGCACCAAGCACCCTGCCGTTAGTTCGTGCTCTCCGGGTAACCCCACGCCACGGCACAGTGCACTCAGCCCAGTGATGGTGGACACCCTTACCCGACACCGAGAGCCGGCTGGCAGCGCTCTGCCTGCTATCTGGGAGGGGCGTCCCAGTAGTAGGGGGGCAGAGGCGAGGACGGGTCCCGGCCCGGCTCCGGCGTGTTGCGGGGCACCTCGGGAGGCGCGTCTAGCTCAACCAGCAATTCCAAGTGCTTGATGTCATCGTTCTAAACGGCAAATTGCAACCCGTAAGCCGCTTATTATGCATCGGTAAGCATAAGCTTACATAAGCTGATGAACATCCGCACGCAAAAAGCTACTACGTGTTACCTGCCGGATAACAGGGTGTCTTCACGAAAGGCTGCCTATGTCATTGGCACAAACGACCGCATTCACGACCAAGTGCCCACCACAGATAGCCGGATATCGCCACTGATGTAAGTCGCCCCTCACAGTGGCGTGCAGCAACTGAAACGGACGTCCATACACGACAAGCAGTCTGCCACACCGGACGGTAGCGAGCAGAAGGTCCAAGCCATCACACACCGAACACAGACAGAAACTGACGGACTTCACCCGAGTCATCATACACCACACACGGACAGAAACTGACGGACGTCACCACAGCCATCACACACCAGACAAGGACAGAAACTGACGGACAGAACCTGACGGACGTCACCTGCCGATCTCAGTCCTTACAGCCCAGTCACGGCGAGGGATGTCACACAGCATGGGATAGAGCAAATTGGTCAAACTGATTTAGCAATTGGCTGGCAGATTACTGGAGCGCCAAGTCAATCGCCAAGCAGCCCGCGGTGGAGTTACCCCCACCAGGAGAAAGGGTGTCGGAAATAGCAGGCCCGCTCGGTTCTCGGACATATCTCCTGAATCCTTCGGTGCACCATGATCAACTTTAGACTGAGGTCTGGCCCATTATAAAGGGACAACAGACCAGACCAGCCCGGCGGTCTGGTCTGTTGCTAACCCATTTAACGTCCTTTCCGATTCTTCACGCCTCTTTTTTTCCTCTAACGGCGACGGTCCCGTTAACTGCCACTCTTGTGCTTGGGTGGGCAGGCATGCCAAACAAAGAAACACCCACCCACCCACACACACACACACAACATACACAGGAGCCCAGCACGCGGCTGGGAATAGCCATTCACCTGCGTGACTGGCTACCGGAGCAGCCTGTTCACGTTTCTGATGTGTCCTGCTTGTCTGTGGACCTCTGCTACCCATATGGCCTTCTCTAATGAGTTCCCACGTGTACAAGGACCAGGACGCCTGGAGCCAGAGCAGACGCGGCGCCCATCTCCGCAGCCTCACCTGTGATCTTCAGTGTGCAAACGGGAGTGTGGGAGCTGTCCACACACGCACAAGAGCGCTGCGTGGGACCGTCCGGCCCCGCCACCCACCTCCACCGCGCCGCGCCAGCGGTCTGCGGCGCTCTTGGCCAGCGCCAGTTTGCGCTGGTTGCGGATCTTGTGCCGCTTGTAGATGATCTCCACAATGATAAGCGCACAGCCTCCGGCAATGCCCGCCAGCACCAGGATGAATACGCCGGCCATGTTCTTCAGGCCCAGCGTAGCCGGCGCCTTCTCCCGCGACTCGCACTCCTTGCGGTTCTGGAAGATCCACGTGTTGTCCAGCTGCTCCATGTAGCCACCTGGTGGCGGAGGCTGCGAATCAGCGGAGGGGTCGCCAAGGCAGACCAGCTCCGACCCTTACCCGGCGGGTCAGTTCGGTCCTCTACACGGCGGGCCCGCTCGGTCCCGTACACGGCGGGCCCGCTCCGACCCTTACACGGCGGATAAGCTCGGTTCCTTACATGGCGGGACCAGCTCGGTCCCTTACACGGCGGGCCAGCTCGGTCCCGTACACGGCGGGCCCGCTCCGACCCTTACACGGCGGATAAGCTCGGTCCCTTACACGGCGGGCCAGCTCGGTCCCTTACACGGCGGGCCAGCTCGGTCCCGTACACGGCGTGCCCGCTCCGACCCTTACACGGCGGATAAGCTCGGTTCCTTACACAGCGGGCCAGCTCGGTCCTGTACACAGCGGGTCAACTCGGGCCCGGATACGGCCGTCCCACCCGGTCCCGGACGCGGACGTCTCGCCCGGTCTCGGAGGTAGCGCTGCAGCTAGCCCCGGACGCGGCCGTCGCACGACCAGCACGGTCCGGCTCGGGCCGGTCACCCCGGCGTCACGGAGATCCGGTCCGGGCCGGCCGTCCATCAGCTGGGCCAGCGCAGCTCAGGCCAGTCTCGAGCATGGAAGGCAGGCGGCAGGGCCTCACGTGTCCGCCAGAAGCGCGCTTTTACTTCCTCATGCGGCAGGGCCTCACGTGTCCGCCAGAGGCGCGCTTTTACTTCCTCATGCGCGTGGACTTTATGATTTAAGCGGAATGATCAGGCGGATATCTGTGCTGGTGGGATTGATCAAACAAAGCCAATTGAAGTGTCTGGCCAGGAAAACGACCGGACTATCGGCGTCATGATTTGTATATTGCATAGTATACAGCGCACGGTTGCTCTGCGGTCTGACACTTCGAATAGCAAGCAGGCTTGGCATGAGCTCTAGCAAATGTTTTGTACGTTACCAAACATCTCTGGCAAGCAGGATGAACAGAAAATGTTCGCCTAAAACGGCGTAACCGGTCGTGGGAGGCCAAGTGAGATTTTCGACGTGCTTAGCCACATGACGGAGGCAAAACAACAGAGGAGACACCGTAACTCTAGTCTGTGTAAGAACCGAGGCGTCGGTGCAGCACCGATACGGGCTAGTGAAGGTTTGAGTTATAGCCCTTTTTGGAGCTCGACCTAAGGCTTTAGGCTAGTTGGAAATTGTTTGGTTACGACAGGACGACATGAAGAAAACGTGGAAAATATATACTCCACTTTGCTCCACGCTGCATTCTCTCCACCGTGTGCAACAACGCTTCTTATCCTGTAACGGCGGCGGTGCAAGTGATTACAGGATAACGATCAGTAACTGCTATCCCAATTTTAACGGCTTTTTCCATGGCATAGCCTTACTCTCAAACTTATTCGACATCAAGTCTAATCTTGCAACGGACCATAACAGCGCGTCCACTCCATGCCGTTCTTGCATCATTGACTGCGTGTGCACGCATTGAAAATACCTTGGAGGCTGACAAGTAAAATAATACCAATCGAGAACATATCATGTTTGACACCATGTATGGAATTTCACGCGCCTGTGACGCTCTGGTCTAAGTTCTCAGCGATTGCATTTAGCTGTCGGCCTCCCTACATTGGGAATGCTTGCGTGCAACCCCGCCAACAAACGCCGCCTGGGGCTTTTGCAGTGTGGCGAAGCTGTTACAAGCATGCGGTACCGCACTGCCTCACATGCATGCTGCAAGTTTTATGACCACGATCAATGCCGTGCAATGTCGTGGAACTGAAAAAAACATCTAACACTTCGAGCATGGAAAAGTACGTAGTGTTATATTCGTCAACCCGACTGGACAAAGTTTTTTTTTAAACTGACCCTTCACTTATCGTGCCAACAACATGTTGCTTAGATTACTTCAAAATCCATTGAGGACGGCGCCCATGCCTGTGCTTCCTGTAGGGCATCAGGCATGACATCGTCAAGTAGCACTGGGAAGCTGAACTCGCCGCACCAATCATTGAAGGCGGACGCAAGCTGGCCAGGCTTAACGCAAGCTGGACGAGGCAAGCATCGGCCCCTCCCCCTCCCCCTCCCGCCCTCCTTATCGCACGTTGTCAGTAATATTTTTTTAGTGAGCGAATGCATGATGCTGCAATTCTCAGGCGTTGAGTTTGGAGCATTTACAAGCCTACTCTGACCACTGTAAGGTCTTCTTTAATAGGCCATGAGTGATGACCCCATTGCTGGGGTGATGTCGATCGCATTCCCACTCAGACACATAATAACGTACAGCTGTCGTGAAATGTGCATTCTGCGGGACTTCCCCGCATTATTTATTTACGTTATCATGCTGCGTAATGTCAAGCTTCATACAAAATGCAGCTACGCCGGATAATTCAATGCTAAGCTAGGCCAAATGCGAGAGCAGGTACCACCATCTACTATTCTTTTTGCAACAAGTGCTAGCAGGTTCCTGATACCTGACAGCCCCGCAGGTGCCGTCATTCCTTCCGTTTTTATACCACGCTTGGTTCTTGATGTTATACAAGATCACCTGCATTTATGTTTGATGACAGCAATATGTTGCAATTTCACCTGTATGGTTACGCTTTACGTCTGTCTCTGGCGTTTCTATCCGAAACAGTAGAGCGGTCCTGTGCGTTCCCTCGCCTTCCGCGGAGGATAGCGACGTCCGCCCGCGGTGCTGTGCGTTCCCTCGCCTGCCGCGGAGGATAGCGACGTCCGCCCGCGGTGCTGTGCGTTCCCTCGCCTGCCGCGGAGGATAGCGACGTCCGCCCGCGGTCCTGTGCGTTTCCTCGCCTTCCGCGGAGGATAGCGAGGTCCGCCCGGCCAGTTTTCAGTGATTTTGGTGTTCCAGCAGTAGACCTGAAGACGGCTTATACCGCAAAAGATGAGAGAAAACTAAGAAGAGGAAATAGTGACTGAAAAAAGACATTTCTTCACACCGCTGTAGTTGGACGGCTGACAGCCAGAGTGGCGCGCCGACAGCACGTCACACACTCACTCTCATGGAACTGAAGTATGGCCAGCGTCACGTGATTGGCCCAGGGCGACTCCTTCTTGAGGCCGATGCCGTACCCGGAGCGGCCGAACAGCTCGCCGGCCGTGACCAGGGCGCAGTTTTGCGCCGCCTCAAACTCTAGCCGCGAACTGTCCCAAATGAAGGCGTTCAGTGACCTGTCAGAGCGCGGATGTCGTGAGGCATGGGGTCCGGACCGGCGCTCTACGGCACAGCGGCACCCGCGGGCGAGGCAGGGCCGGGCACGAACGGACGTCGCCACCTGATGTCCATAACAACACTCGTCTAGCCACCGGGCGACCACTTGCCGCACGACGATCGCCAGGGCATGACCAATATGAGGTAAGTCAGGCACGTTTAACTACGTTGGCAGTGCCGATGTATCCAGGTTCTCAGGAGGGTTTAAAGGCTCACAAAGAAAAAATACGGTTGGCACAAATTTTCCTCTACGCATGTAGAATATTCCGCTCAGCAAGCAAAAACCATCTTTCCCTTCCATCAAGAGATGACCGGCTGGCACAACTCTTTTCTAGCTCCTTTAGTGTCATGCTTAGGTAACGCTCATAGTGCTTTTGGCGGTCGCCATGCACGCCCGTTCAACACGGCGGTTTATCACCCAATCCATTGATGTACCCATGCAACGAGCTATCCGCACCCGTTGATGACGGCTTTGATGGCCTGCTCAGCTGTCGTGAAGTGATTGCCCTCCATGGTGCGGTACATGTTGCTCAGCTCCACTTGCCGCCTGAAGTACATGTCCACCGAAGATCCCTTCACAGTGGCGTACGAGAAATTCTCCATGGGGTTCCGCAGCTGTCGGGACGGAGAGAAGCGCCGCTATTTATCTGTGCTATCGCCAACAAGAATAAGCCGTTAGTCGAGCAGCATGAGGTGCTCTCTCAACACTTTGTGAAAGCGCCCGATGATTTGTATGCTGTAAAAGAGGCCGTCCGGCCGCCCTGCTCCCATGCGGCGGACGCTGGGAGGAGGAGGAGGGGACGGGGAGGGGGGACCGGGCCGGCACGACACCCACCTGTGCAGGACGGTCGGCAGGCCGACACGTCGAGCCGCTCGCGTGCCGCTAATGGAGGACAGATAAACACGGGGAGCGATGAGAAGACAAAAGAACAGGGGACGATCGGCAAGGGAGACAAAGCTGAAAGAACGAAGTGATGAAGAGGGCGGGAGGTGGACAATAAGATAGGGATGGTGACAGCAGTGAGGGAAAGGATAGATGCAGGGAGAGAGGGGAAAGAAAGAAAGAGAGAGAGAGAGAGAGAGAGAGAGAGGAGAGAGAGAGAGAGAGAGAGAGAGAGAGAGAGAGAGAGAGAGAGAGAGAGAGAGAGGAGAGAGAGAGAGAGAGAGAGAGAGAGAGAGAGAGAGAGAGAGAGAGAGAGAGAGAGAGAGAGAGAGAGAGAGAGAGAGAGAGAGAGAGAGAGAGAGAGAGAGAGAGAGAGAGAGAGAGAGAGAGAGAGAGAGAGAGAGAGAGGAGAGAGAGAGGAGGAGAGAGAGAGAGAGGAGAGAGAAGAGAGAGAGAGAGAGAGAGAGAGAGAGAGAGAGAGAGAGAGAGAGAGAGAGAGAGAGAGAGAGAGAGAGAGAGAGAGAGAGAGAGAGAGAGAGAGAGAGAGAGAGAGAGAGAGAGAAGAGAGAGAGAGAGAGAGAGAGAGAGAGAGAGAGAGAGAGAGAGAGAGAGAGAGAGAGAGAGAGAGAGAGAGAGAGAGAGAGAGGAGAGAGAGAGAGAGAGAGAGAGGAGAGAGAGAGAGAGAGAGAGAGAGAGAGAGAGAGAGAGAGAGAGAGAGAGAGAGAGAGAGAGAAAGAGAGAGAGAGAGAGAGAGAGAAGAGAGAGAGAGAGAGAGAAGAGAGAGAGAGAGAGAGAGAGAGAGAGAGAGAGAGAGGCTCTCACCCTGGCGTCATTGATGCCACTCAGTCTTGTCTGCGGCCGGTCCAGCACCAGGAAGGCCGCCAGGTTCGCAGTGTACGATGCGATGATGATCATTGCGAAGCCAGCCCACACCATGCCCAGTACACGGGCCGAGAAGCTACGAGGGGTGCCTGCCAGTTGCAGCGGACAGATACAGATAACGGTCTGAGCACACACTGCAAAGGGGCAGAAAATACACAGTAACTGGTAACTATATGCCGTTTCCGTAGTTGGGTTGATATAACGTCGAGCACTGGCCATTGTGTGGCAGGCATTGTAGGCTCGTCTCAGAAACCACGCACATGCGACGCCATATCTGGCGATCATCTGCCAGGTGGCCAGCAAGTCGGTCTGAGATAAGGACGGTCGTGTTGCTGCACCGCGTGGTAAGTCAAAGTCTTTTGGCGATAGCCATCTCCGTTGAGGTGAGATTGATCTAATGATATGATGGGGCCCAAGATAGAAATACGCTACGCTTATCAGGAAATATTATCCCAGAGGAATCTGAGCTCCTGCAAAATATTCAGTCGCATTTCTAAGAAGGAAAACATCCATCTGAATTGTACATGATGGCTCTCATGATGGTCTTCGAATCTGGAAACATCTAGTGACACTCCAAAGGAGAAAGGGCATCGCATTGACAGCCCCGTCATTTACAATCATCATGTACGTATTTGTTCAATAATAACGCATGGCGTAGTCTGGAAACAGCTTCCGCATCATATTTTTCGTTGAACTGTCCAGCTGACGTTTCAAACTTGCTTTCAATTGTTTCAACTTCATAATGCTGGACAAGCTTTTAACACAACGCTGAAACACTTCGAATGCAATACCTGTCAGGTTTAAAATTAATTCACCCTGCCGAGGATTTAAACACAACATTACGACTCAACAAAGCACGGCGAGGCAGCTTCTCCGCCGATCTCCCTGTGCATTAATCATCAGCAAATGAGGTCCTTCCAGTGTGACTGGAAGCCACCAGGCCTTGAGCCAAGCCGTGGTAGTACGGTGGTCGGTGAACTAATCCCGTGATTCTGGCTCACAGGCTATAATGCCCATATGTGAATGCATGGACGAATGAAATATTCACCGGAACGGCTTCCGTGCGGGTGTTTAATCCGCTATTTCTAGTCGATGGGAGGCTGCCAGGGACAGCAGCTGCATAGAAAGCAAAAACGCAATTATGCCCTGTTCCGCCGAAAATTTGTGTGGGCTAGCTCGGGACGGAAAGGCTCCCGGCAGACAATTGAAACATTTCCGAATGCTAACGTGGTCATGCCCGATGCAGAACCATTTGCAACGGCAGCGGACGCACCACCATCAGTCTTCGTGAAAAGGCGCCGGGAGCCAGCCAGTGATGCGGTGAAGCCCGCCCAGCCCCGTTCAGTGCCGCAGCGCGTCGGCACAACGCTGCGACGCCGGCTCAGCACCGCTGTGACGCGGGGTCAGTGCGCTGTGATGCGGGGTCAGTGCACTGTGACGCGGGATCAGTGCGCTGTGACGCGGGGTCAGTGCGCTGTGACGCCGGGTCAGTACCTCTGTGACGCGGGGTCAGTACGCTGTGACGCGGGGTCAGTGCGCCGTGACGCGGGGTCAGTGCACTGTGACGCGGGATCAGTGCGCTGTGCCGCGGGGTCAAAACAGTAGGTCGCCATCACATCGCTGTGACGCCACCACGACTATATCCCGGCAGAATCTCACGTCAGCTTTGTACCCACGAAACTTACGGGTTCCCCATGAACAATGCTGGCGATGACCAGGAAGAACTGAGCGGCAATAACGCAAAATGGGTGGAAATGGGTGAGACCTGAGTGGCAACAATGCCAAGGCAGGCAGGACGACCCCCACGAGGCCAAGGGGAAACTGAACAGTTAACAGCGACGAGCTTGTGGGGACACGGGCGAAGCACTGAGCGAGTTCATCGGCAGGGGACTTCCGATAACTATCGAGAGTAACTGGACCTCACGTGCGCTGAATCTGTCGGCCCTGCCTGGTGCCGATCGCCCCATGGCTCCGCGCTCATCAGTTAGGGTGACTGCGCGGCAGACAGCGTCAGCGGGGGTGACCTCGCGGCAGACAACGTCAGCGGGGGTGACTGCGCGGCAGACAGCGTCAGCGGGGGTGACCTCGCGGCAGACAACGTCAGCGGGGGTGACCTCGCGGCAGACAACGTCGGCTGCGGTGACCCCGCGGCAGACCGCAGATCGTTAGTCAGGTCCGTCGACAGATTTTGTGTCATTTAGTCACTCTACAGGCCGTTTTGATACAAATGCACTTTAATTTACAATGCATAAATAACGGTTTCGCATATAATTTTGCATATGCGTGCTCAAATGGATTGAAGAACTTATGTTACGTTGCGCAAACAATTATGTAATGTTTCAACTGGTGTCGGTCCAGTGAATACCACAAAATTGGGCTCTATAAATGAACGATTCGTCAAAAGTGCTTCACAGCCGGCAACGCCAGAGACGCGTCTGAAAGTCTGAAAAAGACTTTCAGACGCGTCTGAAAGTCTGTCTGAAAGTCTGAGGACCATGTCAGCGAGTGGCAAGCTCAACAGGTGGCGGCCTACTCACCATCACCGATCCCGCTGTTGAGCAAGACGCCATAGGCAAACCACATGGCCGAAGAGAGGTTGAGGGCGTCATCGTCGGCGTTGCCGCTGTCCTTGCTGGCCTGGCGTCCAAATGGCGAGAAACGGTCCAGCAGATACAGTACCAGCGCCACCACGTGCACCGACACCAGCACCAGTATCCACAGCGTGTGCTTGAACGGCTGCAGGAACGACACCAGCGTCGAGGCGCGCGGTTGCTGCAAAACAGAGCGCAGCGTGAAGGGACGGCGACGGCAGTTACCAGGGCGGGCAGCGGGCGGCGCGAGCGGGCCGGGCAGCACGTCAAGCGTGAGGGGGCGGCGATGTCACGAGAGCGGGCAGCGGACGGCGGAAGCGGGCCAGGCAGCACGCCAAGCGTAAGGGGGCAGTGGTGTCACGAGAGAGCGGGCAGCGGACGGCGGAAGGGCGGTGTCACGAGAGAGCGGGCAGCGGACGGCGGAAGCGGGCCGGGCAGCACGCCAAGCGCTCTCTGACGCAGCGGCTCGGCGCTCGGCCGACGAGACCTTGGGCAGAGCAATCCGACGCTACTCTAGGCGGAGCTCGGAAAGCGAGCAAAGAGTGTGACAAATCTGCGCTATTTTTAGCGCTGCGTTCGGCAAGTCTGTATAAGAAGTTAACTACCTGACGAGCTATTGATTTCGAGGTCTTCCACCAGCATTGAGAGACGCTAGCGGAACCGGGCTGGAGCCAGGCCGCAGCTAAGATTCAGTTCACAGTTGGCTGGGCTTGCCTTATAAAGTGCCTCAAATATTGCAAGCGGCAGCCACTGCTGTCAAACGCAACGCGGCAATATATTAGGCAGAGCGCAGCTGCGAGTTGGGCCGCGGGTTGCGCTATTAGATTTGAACTCGAACGGCCAGTACCGCTCACCAAAACCAAACAACACCACGCCACTTCCGTACCATTCCATCCCGTCCTTATCATGTGCTGACTGCAAGTGAAGGATGCTCATGGCTCATGGAGCTACGGCCAGCCTAGTTAAATCGTGAAGCAAACCAGCAAACGACACCAGTGAGCCAGCAAAAGGTGAAGCGGGCTCCAAAATGGCGCGAGGCTCGATTTCAACGCCGCTGGCGAGTAACAGCAAAAGCAGAAACATAAGCAGCGCTCCAGACCATTCCGCCGAACGAGCGGCACATGATTCGAAAGGCAAACTGGACCGTTGGCCACGGGCGCCAAGAGCGGCGCGTGGCGGGCGATACCCGGCCGGCCTGACGACAGGCGCAGCTTGGCCCGTGGCGTTGGCCAGCGCTCTTATTGCCGTCGGGCCGGCGTTGCAGCCCGACTTTCGGCCGACGCCTCCACTGCTGATGGTGCCACACGGGCGTTCGCGGCTGACAGATGCGACGGCCGACTGCTGCCGGCCACAGGGCAGCGGCCGGCCGCCTCTCGGCCCCATCATTCGGACAGCCCAAGGGCAGGCGGGCAGGCCCGGCCACACCACAAACTGGCCGGATGACTTTCTGGCCGACCAAGTGGGAAGCTGAGCATTATTTGAATAAGTGATGGGGAACTGCCACCGAGGAGTGAAATACTCGGTCGGATAATCACTGAAACGGCCGCGTTTGTGCAAAGGCCACATCTCCTGTTAAACACCATCGAATTGAAAACATCTGAGCATTGACAGGCGTCGATTCTGCCAAACGGTGTCAGTGGCACAATCGGCAGCGCATATCTGCAACTTCGGATTCAGAGTTTTGTATTTATATTGCGATTCTTGTGCGCATTTCACCGATGCCACTGCAACAATCAGCCGGACAGTTTAGGATCATGATCATGAGAGCTCCACAGGCAAAAACATATACAACAATCTTCAAATTAGTGTTAGAAATAAGTCTGCCGTTTCAGCGTTCATGTCTAGTCGTTGACGATGGCAATGTTCTACACCCAAAATAAACCACCACGTAATTTACGACTCTTCAATACTTTCTAAACTGCAGGCTGAGTATGATTCCAGTACTCCATTTTACAAAACTGATCTGTTCCCAGGCTGTAGGCTTGCACGGCCTTAGTTAATCGGGACATCAGTTTAAGTCTCGCTTTGATGAGCTCGCCGCACATCGTAACTGATCAGGTGCTACGGCATGGTACAAAAATGTTAGGACACGACATAAAATGATGCGTTATGGTCGGGAGTGATTGAATACTGGCAAGACCGATACGATTATACAATACAACATTACAACTTTAAATGCAGCTTATGAATACTGATAGTACTGACGATTAAACAATACAACATTCCAACTATAAATACAACTTAAGAATAGTTATGAATACAATTAATGAATACTTACGAATACAACTTATGGATGCCTATGAATACAGCTTACAACTTATAAAGGCAACTTGCAGCATATGAATACAATTACAACTTATGAATGCATGCCTACTGATCAATGTTCAGTCCACTGACTTAGCCGGGGTCCAACTGCGCGTAAGCAAGTCTGCGGGGCGCCAGTTTCGGCACAGGTCTTGCGCGTCACACATATTCGGATGGATGCGCACTAGCTGCGCGGCACAACGTGGGCGGGTCTCTCCCGATTCGGAAGACATGTACAACTTGTGCGAAAGCCTGTCACTACCCGACCTAATCCTTTTAAGCAAAGGCCGCCCGCCGAGGCAGCAGCTGTGATGTCAGAGGTAAGTGCACTATGCCGCGCCGTATTAATCGCGGTAAGTCCAAACGTGGGCAAAAACTAGATTCATCTGGTTCATCTCATGAAAGTTTATCTGACAGCATTCAATTAATCTTTTCCGCTGGGACATTGGAGGTCGGCTGTTCAGCAGTTGCTGGTATTTTTCCTCTATCCCTTTCAACCCTCATGGCATACCATTATCCAATTCTCACCCACTCTTTTCATTCAAGCACACATCTTACCTTCACTTGCTCAGCTCCTGCACACGAATGCCCAAAACTGTCACATGGACTATATCCTGACGTTGAAATGTGCCTTATAATAAGTGGGCTGGAAATCAACCCAGGACCACTAGCAACCAAGAATGTCACAATATCACATATCAACATAAACAGCATCTCATCTCCAGTACGCCTGGACGAGCTTGCTCTCTTCACCACATATAACGACATTGACATCTTGCTTCTGACTGAAACCAAACTTGATTCATAGGTCCATCCTAGCTTGTACAATTTACGCGACTACCACAACCCAATGGCAAAGCACAGGACTCGACACAGAGGGGGAGCAGCAGCATACTTTAAATCAACACTCCCAGCAAAGAGATTACCTGATCTCGAACTGGAAGGAATTAAATGGGTTTAGTCCCCCACCAAAATCAAATCAGAAGTTACTGTGGTCTGCTGTGTCTATGTCCCACCCAATCTCTCTAGCAGTCAACTGACAGAGTTTTTAGATATCTTGTCAGACAGTGTTGGCATGGCACAAACATATAACCCTGCATCGATAATGATATTGGGAGATTTTAATCCTGGTAATAACTATCTAACCAAAGCTCACTACTAAACACAGTGATATCTTTCCATTTGAAGTCAGTCTGAAACACACAGTTAAATCACTCAATCTGACACAACTCATTGATCAGCCAACAGGCATTACGCAAGACACAGCCAACTTACGAGACTTGATACTGACATAGAACACAAACATCATTGCAGGCAGTGGGGTTCTCCTCCCCTTTTCACTAACAGATCACATTCCTACCTTGGTCACTATCAAGGTTGCACCGCCATCCTAAAGGCATCAACCAAACAAGTATGGGACTACACAAACATGGATGCAGACAAACTTCCACAACTTCTGGTAAACACAGGCTGGGACAGATTGCTTGATCATGACATAGACACAGCGACAAACAACTTAACGCAGACCATGCTCGCAGCAGCTGCTGAAGCCATCCCAACAAAGGTAATCAGGATGAGAAACTGTGACAAACCTTGGGTCAATGCTGCACTAAAGAGAGAGATGAGAAGAGACATACTTTTCAGACTTCCTCAGAGGTATATGACTGATGACCATTTGGACCGCTGGCGACAGCAAAAAAATTTACCACATGCATGAACAGACGACTTAAAAACAGCCACTTGCAGTACCTAGTAAACAACCTCTTGCATGCAAAGCAAAACCCACACAAGTACCATCGCATTCTTAAACAAATGATAGGACGGACACGAGCTGAGACAGTGCCATCGCTTGTAGGAGCTGATTCAACACCATTGACGGAAGACTTAGATGAGGCAAACCTACTAGGTGACTTTTTTGCCAGACAATCACAACTCGCAACTGACGACCTACCTGTCCCCGAGACCGCGCTTGCGGATCCACCCCACACGTTAGATAGCATAACCATTACAGAGGATGAAGTACTGAGCGCACTCAACACTCTTGATCCAAACAGATCATGCGGTTCTGACAATCTCCCAGCAAAAATATTTAAAAAAAATGACTGTCATATTGATAAAGACTCCACTCACTAAACTGTTCAACATGTCACTAAGCCAAGGTATTTTTCCTTCCACCTGGAAAGAAGCAAAGGTTCATCCCATTTTCAAAAACAAAGGGTCAAGCTCGGATCCTGCTAACTACAGACCAATCAGTTTACTTCCTTGTGTGTCAAAAATTCTTGAAAGAATTGTCTTTCATAATATCTATCAAAACCTAACTGGGAATGGGATGCTCTCTGAGAAACAAGGTGGATACCGTTCAAAACATAGCACACAAATTTAGCCGGTATATTTAATTAACAATCTTTATGCAGCTTTGGACCGAGGCAATGACTTTACAGCCATTTACATGGACATTAGTAAATGTTTTGACAAGATATGACACAAGAGCCTCCTACTCAAGTGCAAGAACTATTGTGGTTTGTCAGGAAGCCTCCTAAATTGGCTGGAATCTCATCTCTCAGGCCGTAAGAAGATAGTTAATGTATGCAACAGTTTCAGCACGCCTAGGAACATACATGCTGGGTGCCCGCAAGGGTCTGCTCTAGGACCTCTCCTTGTGCTTATAGATATTAACGACCTAGCCGACAAGACTGATAATGACATATTGTTCTTTGCCGACGACACTACACTATACTCAGCTCACTCACACGACCCAGTTACCGTACAAGCGGCACTCCAACAGGACTTACATATCATTCAGGAGTTCGGCAAAGACTGGGTCATCACGTTCAACGCCACGAAAACAATTCAACAAACATTCACCAACAGAAACACACATAACCCACCGCAGCTGGCATTTGATGCCCGAGTAATTCCTTCCGTTACAAGCCACAAACACCTTGGCCTAACGATATCCACTGATTTGCACTTTCATCAGCATGTTAATGACACCATCTCCAGAATCAGTAGAGCCCTTGGACCTCTCTACCCACTATCGCGACTTCTGCCTCGGCATGTCCTCAGCGACATATATACGACTTACATCCTTCCTTTGTTTGATTAATGTGACGTTTTATACGACGGACTTTTGACAACCAGCGACTCCCTAAGACTTGACAGATTGCAGTACAGAGCAGCAAAACTAATCACCGGTGCATTCTACAGAACATCCACTCGCGCACTGTCGGACGATTTGGGATGGAACACTCTCAAGTCACAGAGAAACATGCACAAACTGACGCTGTTCCATACCATCATACACAACCAACATCCAATGCCAACAAACGCCACTGCACTTCTACCTGACACGCGAGCATTTGCAACAGGACGCCCACTGCGCAATGCAATGACACTCACATTACCACCGAACGGAACCTAAACATACCAAAAATCCTATATTCCATCAACCAAATTGTCCGTCCCGGTGGCTCAGTTGGTTAGAGCGCCTGCCTTCCGATCCACCCACCCGTGGCTGGGTGGGCTCGTGGCTGGGTGAGTCGCTTTAGGGCGCTCGCTGTTTGCCCTTCACAGGTATGGTCTGCGGCCGGTGGCAGCGCTCGCGCTAAAGGTCAGTTGACGTCAGAGGGCGGGACGGACCGTGCCGAGCATTGCGGCACGTTAAGCTTTCGCCACTAAATTCTGCCGTTGCCTGGGATCGCGCGATCGGATGGTGGGGGTCAGAGCTCACACAACAAGCGCGGCTTAGTGTGAGCGCTGATCCCAGAAATCCATCCATTCAAAAGGGTGCGGATCAAATTTATAAAAAAACTACGAGAAGATGGAACCAGCTCCCGCTTGAGGTGTTATCTCTCCAGTCTTCTCGTTCCTTCAAACGGGAAATATACCAGCGCCGCGGTGTGGCCGCGCATCCGGTGTATCACAGCTTTGGTAACATCCTAAATACTAGGCTGAGATTGGGAATGTCAGGCCTGAATGGCCACCTGTTCGAAATTCAAGATCCAACTACACCTAGTGCCTCTTGATTATGTGGCTATCCATATGAAGACCCTTAACACTTCGTACTGAACTGTCCTCACCATCATGAAGTCCGAATTTCAATGCTACGTATAGCAGATCGTATCATTCCAAACTTTTCTGAGCTTACTCACAACGAGCAACTAAGTATCTATCCCGCAGGTAACGGTTTACAGGATCGTAATGGGCAGCACGCATCACAAATTTTCCAAACATTTCTTTTTCAGACCAAGCGATCCGCCTGAAAAACTCCCAGCGGGCGCAGGCAACAGACGGGCCACTGGGTGACGTTGCCGGGCCGGGCGTCCGCCGCCGGCCCTAGACGGCTTTATGTGTAGACTGGAGTGGCGGCGGGCGCCTGGCCCGTGTCGACTTACGGATCGGGCGAGTGGGCAGGTGTGTCGTGGGTTCCCTGGCGGTGATGACCATATCTTGTTATTGCTAGGAGAGGCGCTCAGATTTAAGGGTTCCGCTTATGCGCCAATCCACTCTTCATATTATGTACTGCTTAATGTCCATAATAGAAAATAAACATCAAATCAAAACATAGTGTAACAATGACACACTTGGATATGATCACAACGCACAGTTGTGACCAACTTACGTAGTTAAAAACAATGTCACTGATCGTTCCATCTAGGTAGGGAAGAATGGGGTGAGTTGTATCATGTCCAAGCAGCATCAGGACAATTAAGTACAAATCTATGCCGTGGGTGGCAGTCTTGAGTCATTCGGCTGACGCACAGCAGCTCCCGCCTTTCGGTGTACTTCCCGCCGAAATACATGCACGCGTCTTGGGATGATCGCGACAAATAGGTGTTCTGCATATCGTTGAAAACTATAACGATCGGTGTCAAGGTGTGTTGAATGCTGTACTGACTGGAAGGGAAGTGCGTGCATCGCGTATACTGCGAAAACATCTGGCGTCTGCGTGTCAAGGATTTCGGAGTAGCACAAACTTTCCTCCAAGAAAGTCGGACGGTGCATTTTGTATCAGCTGTGCATGGAACATGTATCAGTGATACAATGCACTATTAATATGTCATTGTCTGACACGATTGCCATGGCCTACTGTCTTCCAGAAAACGAGGAGAGATTTACATTATCTACGCGGATCCATTATTTCCACCTGACCTACTGAAACCGAGGTGGCAGTGGTCGTAAAAGAGCGATGATCGATTCAAAGGCAAAACTTTGATATTTTGCAATCACGACGAATTACGAAATATTTTGATATTTTGCAATCACGACGAATTACGCATTTGGTATCCATGTCGTAACACATTCAGCTTGCTTGCGATGCAACTTCTGTATTCGATGATCAAGATAATTATCGGTCGGACTGCCTCACACGCAACGGTGAACTGACGCACACGACGCAGACAGGGAGAGACTCACCCCACGCACCCGAGCAGCACCTCTTATGCTCCTTCCAAGACTCATATCCGCAACACCACCTGCGTGCGACTGGCCGGCGCCACCGTAACGCACTCCTGCCGGCGTGCCTACGGGATAACGCACTGCCCCGAGCCGCGCTGTTCTCCTCACTCAGACATGATTCATCGCCCCACTCGGCTTACATGTTGACACACTGTCCCGGGGCATGGTTTACCGCTACACCCACCCCTGATGTTCAAAGATCATACACTCACACCAACGTTTCATACTATCCAATCACTCGACACGCTGTCCATAAAGTCGGCTCGGCTGCCGGCGCACACGCTGGCTGCGTCGCAGCGGCATCGTCGCGACTTCCTCCGCCGGCTGGCCAGGACAGGCCAGGATACCCACTGATTCCATCCCAGTCGCCGTTGGTGCGTCCTCCACGCTGTCCGGGTTGTCAGCGACTGCGCCGGAGGCGTCCTGGTGTGACGGGTCCGCGGCAGGATATAAGGAGTCCGTCGTCTTCCTTCTCACTGGCGTCACATCGTGATGCATCGCTGTGCCGGCCGCAGGCCGCAGATCTGTATTTCCTGGCACGTGCGGGATCTGCGGCCTGAGGCCGCAGATCCCGTACGTGCCGCGGTGCGCCATCTACTTCGGCCACTCGTGATGACACGATCCGCGTGACGACGCCTTGACGAGATGTTGCCGTACATCGCGTACCACGGCGACGCATCCAGACGAGATCACCAAGTTGGAAGGTGGAGTTGCCGAGCCGTTGCCGCGCCTCGTCTGACGCCGGCGGTGGACGCTGCGAGTCATCGGCCGTGTCACGCTGGCTGGGCTGCACGCGGTCTCGCATCTGGTACTGGTAGATGCCAGTGGCCGGTGCGTCCGCGGCAGAGTGGCCAGAACGCGAGGTGATGTTGTACGGGTGCACGGCCTCTGCAATGGCGCAACGTCGCCACGCAGCGATCACTTTTATCTTGCGATGACCGCGTTCCGCGATGGCGTTACCGCCCGGCTCGTGGACGGCCCGGGAGCAAAGAGCTGTGTACCACTTTGACGCCAAAGCAGCCATCTGACGGAAACGGAAGACCGTGTTGTCCGCCAGAATTTTTGCCGGCGCACCGCGCTCGTAGAAGATCGCCTCTAGATGTTGGACGACTTCTGTTGCGTCGGCACGGCAGCTGCCGCCACAGGCTATACCGGGACGGGCCGTAGTCTATCAGGGACAGGTACGATCTACCTTGGTAGTGGGCCACATTCATCGCGAGACGTGTCTATGTGTCGGGGACGTACAGTGAGCCATGCCGCCACCGCGTTGGTACTGGGTCGATGGATCGGCACACATCGCACCGACCCACAACCGACCGCACGGCGGCTCGCGACGCCTCCCGCGCTACGCCGCGCCTCACGAAGTACAGCGTCCGGTGGATTCCTGGATGGCCGGCACTCTCGTGTGCAGCCATGACCCGCGCCTCGATGTCCATGCTATCGCCGCCCTTCGCCGCTTCAGCACCCTCATGTACGGCGGTAGCTGCCGCCCTGGACCCGACGCGCATGCTCTCGCCACGTCCCACGACGCCTGCACCCCGGTGCTTGTCGCAATCCTAGCTGGCACATCATCGTCTACCTGCGTCCCGCGCAGCCATTCCTTTGGGACACGGGTCAGATTATCCGCTCGGTTTTCATCTGAGCGCACTAGCACGACCGTCAGCATCAAGCTCAGTTCATCCACCAACTGCCGGATGACGTCAACGCGCCGTCGAATCACCATTTCGCCATGCGCCTTGGTGCGAAGACGTGCGCAGCCACTCAGCGCGTCGTCAATCCACCGATGAACCGTAGCAGTCAGTGCAGAGGTCGATGATTTTCATCCCCCAGGCGATGGCCAGGCTGATCCCACGCACCGCCGCGCCTAGCTCCGCCATGTTGATGTGTGTTGACATCGTGGTCTCAGGGCACAGCTAGCAGGCATCCTCTACCACACCGTCATCTGGGCTCTCGGTTACCACACCTGCAGCGATGGCGCTGCCGTCCAGCTAAACGACGGCCTTTTCACCTGTCAGACGCCGCGGGCCGCGGGCCGGGTCGTTCATCCTCAGTTGATCTGTGGTCTGAGACATCTGGGAGAGGAGTGCCACGTCCGTGGTGGCGTCGTCCCACCCGTGCGTGACAGCATTCACCCTGCGCTTCATCCAAGCGACAGCAGGGCGAAGCCAGCCGCTGACGGGCAGATGGGCCACCAGCCGCCCGTACCATGCGAACACAGCGCGCCGCGTGACCTGCTCGGCTGGCGCAGCGACGCAATTGTCCCGCGAGCAGTGCAGTTTCCCCTTCACCAGCTGCACGCGCAGGCCGAGCAGGCCTGCGCGTGCAGGCCTGCTCCACGGCGTCGCGCGTCCCATATCGCCGCCAATTTCGGAGTTGGTCGGCGTAGACGTCCGCGTCCGCCGTGTGGGCCTTAACGAAGCTGTTCAGCTCGCGATAGTCCGGGACAGGTCTCACCTTATCCTGGTTTGCCTGTCGTACCGCCATCAGCGGCACCAGACCGCGCGGCGGTCCATCCACCTGCCTGTCTCACGGCGTCAGCCAGCCATTGCTGATCCATGCGCAGATCTCCACGTCGTACGCCTGCCGCGCGTCCGCGGGCACAGGGTACTCGGCCACCACGTTGCGTAGACATTCTGGTCCCGTGCCGTCCGTCCACTCCCGGGCGACCGTCCAAGCCTACTGCTCGCCGCTAAACCTCACCGTAAAGGCGGCCGCATCCACCTCCAGGCCTCGCTGGGTTACAGCTGCCGCCGCACAGAACCGCACGTCTGTCGGCGTCCGCACGCTGATGCCTCCTAGGGCAGTAATGCCACTCATGCCGAGCACGGCGTCAGCACCCAGCGGTCGGTCCGGCGCTACCAGGACCTCGAGCGTCACTTGACGGACCTTGGTATTGACCACTATGCTGCCGGTCCCGCAGCACCTGAGATCCTTGCCGTTAATCGTGGCCATTTTCACCGTCCGTGGTGTCCATTGCTGGCAGCGGCCAGTGTGCACGAGCGCGTCCGTGCAGCCCGTGTCCACCAGTACGCTGACCATCCGCTCGTTCACCTCCAGCCGGGTGACAGGCAGCGCGCCCGTTAATGGCGGGGAGACGACGCTCACGCTGACGCGGCGTCCCCCGACCCGTTTTCCGTCCGACGCTGCGGACGGGCGACGGCGATGTGGCCGGACTCACCGCACGTCGAGCAGCGTCGCGGTGGGCGTCTCGCAAAGCCCGTCGTCGGGGCCGTGGAGGCGCCTCTGCACGCGCCACAGCCGCTGCCACAGCGACGCGTTCATCACTGGGCACCGCTCTTGCCCGGGCGAGAACACTCGCAAGGTCCAGTGCCTTTGCGCGAGTGCAGGCTCTGCAGATATGTAGATCTGCAGATCTGTCTGCAGATATTAAAACATTAGTTTTGACCTCATCAGTTATAGCATGGGAGAGCTCTCAGTAAACACTGATGCAACTCTCCCCACTCTTCCCTACACGTGATCGAGACCGGCCCATTTGCAGATTGTCACGATTGTCAACATGCACTGGCTGTTGTTGTGCATCGCCATGTAAATACCTACGATTTTATGTACTTAGTTCGCATCTCCTCCAGGCAAGGAATGCGTTTTAGGAGTGACGTCGCCGATAAGCCAGGTACCTACGTCACCGGTCATTTGGGCTTACCCGAAGTAGTGGATAGGCTCCTGATTGCCAACAATGGGCGAGATCCTGACATGCGCCCACTTCGACGTCCCGGCACCGATTTCTGTCTTTGTGCGGGGCGCCGCGCGGATGTGTGCTCCGCGACGTCACCAGTCCACGCCCGTTCATTGCCACTGGTGCAAAGCACTGAAGGCACTAATAGTCAGAACTGGCGCTAACTGGTCACCACGCGAAGAAAGCACTGCGTGGGCCAGAGAACGGCTCGGGCAGCACGGACGGCCGACTGCGCCTGAGTTCTCCGGTTCCGCCACCTTGCCACATGCTCCGCACAGAGTTTGGCGTACCGGGAGCTGATAATATTCCATCACAGCCCATCAAAATGTGAACGGAGTGTTGGAGGTGAGAACGAGATCGAGGCCGAGACCGAGACCGAGACCGAGGCCGAGACCGAGACCGAGACCGAGAGCAGCGAGAGCAAGAGCAAGAGCAGAAGCAGGAGCAAGAACAAGAGCAAGAGCAAGAGCAAGAGCGAAATGAGACCGAGAGCGAGAGCGAGAACGAGAGCAAGAGCAGGAGCGAAAGCAAGAGCAAGATTAAGGGAAAGAGCAAGAGCAAGAGCAAGAGCAAGAGCGAGAGCGAAAGCAAGAGTAAGAGCAAGGAGAGAGAGAGAGAGAGAGAGAGAGAGAGAGAGAGAGAGAGAGAGAGAGAGAGAGAGAGAGAGATAGAGAGAGAGAGAGAGAGAGAGAGAGAGGAGAGAGAGAGAGAGAATAGAGAGAGAGAGAGAGAGAAGGGAGAGGAGAGAGAGAGAGAGAGAGAAGAAGCGACTCTCTCCTCGAAGAGAAGCGCTCGCTCTCTCTCGCGCTCGCTCTCTCTCTCGATCATCTCTCTCTACCTCTCCGCCTCTCTCTCTCTCTCTCTCTCTCTCTCTCTCTCCTCTCTCGCTCTCCTCTCTCCTCTCTCTCTCTCCTCTCCTCTCTCTCTCTCGCTTTCTCGCGTCCTCTCCTCTCGTCTGTCTCTCTCGCTCTCTCTCTCTCATCGCTCTCTCTCTCCTTTAGAGAGGAGGAGAGACATAGAGAGAGAGAGACAGCGTGCTCGATACTCCCTGTTGCATGCAGCTGCTCACCATCTTGCAGGGCTCCCGGCCAAGCCACAAACAGTGGGCCGTGACACCAAGAGGCAGCTGGCAACAGATCACTAGCATCCGCGCGGGGGAAGCAGTGCGTCCCCATAGCTCAGTTAGGTAGAGCGGCTACCGTCCGATCCACCCAACCGTGTCGGGTTGAGTTCGAGTCGCTTTCGGTGGTCGCTTTTTTACCTTGACAGGTAAGATCTGCGACCAGTGGCAGCGGACGCGCCAAAGTCAGTTGCCATCAAAGGACAGTTCGGACCGTGCCGAGCCTTCTGCCCCATTTAGTCGCGCCACCAAACTTTGCCTTTGACTTGGAATTTCGCGACTGATTGGAAAGCAAAGGGTTCACACAACCATCAATGCTTAGCGTGAGCTCTCATCTCAGAAATCCATGTCATGAAAGTGTTCAAATCAAATTTAAAAAACCAGCACCAACCAACTGCACGTTTTGGTAGGTGTGGGTTGAAAGCGGAAGCGCTAGATGGGACCTCTCGCACTCTCACACAGTTCTCGGCGTCAAACTGCACTGATAACCCGCGAGTTATGCGCCAACTGCATGAGTTCTGTTGAGTTTGGACCGTTTGAGTGGTCCGTACCTACTGAAGTTGGGCACATGAATCACTTCAATCGGGAAGTGATCGCTATCAGTGCCGTGGATTGTCTGTTCCGTCATCAGCGCTGCCGTGTCCGCCTCCTGCACACGGCACGTGGGACCCGGCGTCTGCCCTCGGACGGCCAATTCCAGGGGTAGGTCTCGATGCCCCATGCCATTAGACCATGCCGTCCCGTTCCCGCCTGACCTCTACGTCCCGGCCCCTCCCCAGTACCAGGTGGCGAGACGGCCGGTGGGCGGCGCGCGGGCCTGGCCAAGGTGTCCCGTGATGGAGGCCGCAGGGGCAGTGTCAGGTCCGCGTCCACGTGTCACGGCTTCGACACCCCGGCCGTGAGGCAGACGCCGTTGTCGCCACATGTCCACGGACGACCTCTTGAGACATGAGGTCAGCGGTCACCACCTACACTGCCGTAACTGAGCGCTAGCCGTTTAATCAGGGGTCTGGGTATTGCGGTTTCAACACGCGCCTGTTAAAATGTGACTGTTCTCCCCTCGCCTGTTTTGGCATTGGCACATCCAATCTAAAAGCCAACTAGCTCACGTTGCTGTCGCGCATCTAAATAAACGTGAGCTGCACGGACCGGTTAGCCGCAACGCTGCCAACGCGGTAACACAGATCAATGCTAGAGAACTAAGTCGTCAATGGTCGTCGAACCATACAAATAAAATCTAATACATTCTCGCCGCAGGCAGAACCATGATATAATTATTGAGCGATTTAAATTGCAATATCTTTAACATGTCTCGCAAGTTTATTTAGCAGCGGAGAAGCAGCTTTGTCCCCATACGTGCTCGGCATAACACCACCCTGTGACATACAGACCGGTTAAATTTCTGCTGAACTTGATACTCACCAACTGCAGTGATTTAGTACAAGTTGCACGGCAAAGAAATTATAATCCTTTGTGATTTTTAAATCGAATACCACACGCTTTCCTGGATGGGGTGTTGGCCTTACTCATTCGCTAGCCACTTATGGTTAAACCCCAGTTCAACCCAGCCATGACAGACGGAAATAACTTCAGACAGTCATTTTTACCTTCATATTTGCGAGCCATTTAAATGCAGCTGAGAGAAAAAGGTGCACAACAAAGACTATGTTGAGGCCCGCCAGAGCGCTGTGACGCTGCAGCGAGCAGTGCGCACGACCCTCCGCGATCTTGTCAGGCAAGAGCATAGGGCAAAATTGCTTGTTGAACTAGAACGGAAGTAAATCTGGCAACAGCTGACGTGCATTCTAACTCAATGCGCGGCCGTTTCGGGAGTGCATGTCAAGTCCCAGCCATAGGTGTCACAGGCACCAGAAGCCATAAGTGTCACAAGCACCTGGGGTACTGGGCCGGTCCGTCCTCCGCGTACTGACATTCATGGTACAGCCAACAGCAGCCACGCCCCTCTGGACGCAGAAAAATGCGTCCAATTCGTAGAGACACTTTCGTGGCAAAGTCGACTTCCATCGTTAAAATTGTCTTTTAAAGGTTTCCTAAAGATAAGTGCGTTTCTCCTTTCCTAAGCTATCAACTCTTTCGTTCCTTAGGGCTTTGTCATTCTCGACGTTGAAAACTCTGCTTGCGTGACCGGACCCCTGTCTGACTCATGTAGCATGTATCTAAGACAGCTATGCCATTTATTTTAGTGAACCTGTCATATATGGCCAGGCTCTGCGGTTTCTGCGGTCCCAAGGATTATGAAGAGAAAATAATTGTCAGTTCCAACAATTTTTTTCACTGCATGACAACAGTTTTCCCTGTCCCCACATGCTTAAATGGATCATCCCGTGCCTGAGAGAGCACGGTGCGACATTAGCGGAAGAAAAGAAGGGGAAGGAGAGGAGTCATTACTCCCCCCTCTATCATTAACATTTTACGTCGGCACTATTGTGGTGCATGTGGGACAAGGACTTCAGGCTTTACCATCGTAATTTGTGAGACGTTCTTATGCTCTACGCCACGATTATAGGCAGCAACTTTGCTTCGCGCCAGAACAGCTAGGTCGCAGTCTCATCATTCCTGAACAGCATTATGGCAGATCATCAGGGCGTGTCGTCACGTCCACCCTTATTTTCCATCCTGCTAGATGACCCGCGAGGTTACGCTCAGGATAGGGCCATTGATCAATCTTGCGACACCTCCCAGGCTTCAGACGCAGGCGGGATGCAGGACAATGGCACCTCTTTATGTGTGGTTGCAGGAGCTGTTAGCTGGCACATCCGATCGGATTTCTTATAATGTCATGAACGTAAACGCCGCCAAAACGGGGCTGAGCGTAACTGGTTTTAGTAGTACACGGCGTGCCGTGAAGATCCGGAGGCTAACGACATTACTGGTCATCTCTAGCAATCCACAGAACAAATACAGGGATGTTTAAGTTGAGGTTAGGCGTCCATGATGCCTAGAGCAGGCTGCCACCCAAAATTTCATGATAACGGTGTGAGCCAATTTATGTAGCGACGAACCTAGGAGCTGCTGGCCAAGATGGCTATGCTAAGACGCAGCCAGATGATGTGCCTGCCGACTGAACGCGCCTGTCTTTTCAGGCGGTTGTATCATGTTATGCTGATTGGTTTCGCTTATTTCATCTGGCTGTCGACTTGGAATGGGCACGATATCGCGGAACATTAAGATACAGTGCATGCAAAATGCCGCATGACATGGCGTGGCGCGCACACCCAGGCGCGGCATGGCGTGAGCTGATCCGCTCGTGACCCGCCCCTCCCTCGCCGCCAGCCCGCCCCAGCCGCTTGGCCTGGCGCACACGCAACACTCGTGGCCCAGCCACGCTGTCGCTCCTCACGCGTCTGCTCTGACGCGACGACAGCAGCCTCGCTCACAGGAGGGGACAAAGTCGGCCACGGCCCGCTTCACCTACCCGCCTTTCCAGGATGGTGATGCCCTGGTACTTGAACGGCTTGCTGAACTCGATGGCGGCGGCGCGCTCCGGGTTGATGGTGAGCGGCGCGGCGATCATGTCGGCCCTCTCGCGCACCAGCTCGCCGATCAGGCCCGTCCACTCCTTCTTGCCTGCATGCGGAGGGCGGTGTGAGGCGGCGCAGGCCGAGACCCACCGGGGTGGAATACACAGAGAGACGGGGTCACCATCTCAGCGCTCACATGGAGAGGCAAATCATACTATAAAACTAGGCTATCTCAGGAGTCCACATGGACAGACAAATATTACTATTAAACTAGGCTAGGCTATCTCGGAGTCCACATGGACAGGGATGTGGCTATATGGCCAGGCTATCTCGGAGTCCACATGGACAAACAAAAGCGGCTATATGACTACGCTATCTAAGAGTCCACATGGACAGACAGATATAGGAGCGCTGATGCGAGGCCCTGATGGACGAGAGTGTACAGGTGGTCATGGCAATACGCTGTTAACGTTTCGGTCCGTCGGTTAGCCCGGCCCTCTTCCCTAGCCCTTCGTCCCGACAGAACACGCGACGAAACGACCAGACTCCGTCCCGTCAGTCTGCTATCACAAGCATGTCCAGGGCGTGGAGTCCCACGACATCCACATTAGCAGAGGAGGAAAAGTCGAACACGGAGAGTGCAATGCAGAAACGGAGCGGCGGCGTGTCTTCAGAACCGGGGCATGCACGAATTCGTTCAAGATTCCTGCATCGGGTTATTCAGTAAGACGTCACGTATTGAAACATTTAAAACTCGATCTCCGAAAGGCAATGTAAATTTGGACACGCAGTTTCCAAACGCTGAAGAGCCAATTTTCTCAGAGCGTGGTGTCTTGAAAATTGGATGCTTCTGGGACGGTGATAAGCTAGGACAGCGCGCCATTCCTCTCGGCATGTTGCCTTCGGTAATCGATGGCCTATTCCACATGTTTTACCGTGACATGAATGAAGACAAACGGCGCAAGTCAGAGTGAGCACTTCCGGAGACCGGTCACAGACTTCGAGATCAAAAAGTTATCGATGGCACGTGGCCAAGTGACAGAGGCTCGCCCGCCCGCGCGTCAAACTCAAACAATGTAGCAGACGCGTCGAGGGAGAGCATTTTATGATAAACAGCTGCCGTCGGCGCACAGTGATAGTCGGGTAGACCTCGGCTCCGCTGGTTCCGACTCTCTACGACGAAATACCTCACCAAATGTTTGTGCTAGATCGGCACGAATGCCCCACTCAGAGCGTCTGAAAACTCAAACGTCGCGACGATTTGAGTGCCGGAGCCGGCGACCAAAGCGGCGTACGCGCCGTCTGGCGACGCACCACTGCATCACGCAACCAATCAGCTCAAGTCGCGCGTCGGCAGGACTCGCTTAAAATCTGCGGCGGCAGAAAACGCTTGCCGACATCGCATCGGAATAAGAGGGTGAGAGGAAACCTTCGAAGCGGGGGTCGTTATGGATGCATCATTCCCACGCAGAAAACATACATCCCAAGCGTACAAACGACAACAAGGCAGGGCTTCGACCAAGCGCCAGTCGACGTTACCGGAAACCTGAACAGCATTGTCCAGTGCTGCTGGCCGGCGTCACTCTCATTGCCCTCCTTCGGTCGCTGGCGTGAGTGAGCCAACAGGTTACGGGTGAATGTGCCCTGAATGGCCAAATGTCCCATTTGTTCGTATTTCAACTGCTTTCCCATGAAACTGCTCAATGTCTCAATTAGAGCGTTTGTACCAGGGAGGGGGGGGGGGGGGCATTACCCTTTGGCAGCATGCTTGGCTACGACCCTGCCCTGAAGAGGCTCAAAGCCAAAAAATAGAGCAACAACAATCGGAGAAACTGTAGTATCGAAGCACTATCTTTCGCGTCTTTCATATTCGTAAGTTTTAAAAAGGCATTTTTGTGTATATATATATATATATATATATTATATATATATACATATATATTCTAATATATCATATACTGTATACCATATAACATTTCGTTATGTATATGCATTTACGCATATATATATATATATATATATATATATATATATATATATATATATATATATATATATATATATATATATATATATATATATGTGTGTGTGTGTGTGTGTGTGTGTGTGTGTGTGTGTATACATAAACATCTATTCATCTGCAGTCCGAGTCTTCTTTGATGCACGCATTTCTGGGATCACAGCACACCTTAAGCCGTGCTTTTCGCGTAAGCCCTGACCCTTCCAACCGATATGAAACTGCAGGTTAATGGCAAGCTTTCCAGGCGAAAGTGCAACGTGCCGTCATACTCGGCACGAACCCTCCTACTTTCTGAAGTCCCCTGACCTTAACACGCGCCCTGGTGACCGGCTAAATACCATTCGCTTGGGTAGGGGTCAATTTGACCCCTTGAGATCTCGGGAACTAAGAGAGCTAGAAACGCCAAATTCACGGGGGGTATTGATCTGTACATGATCTACCTCAGACAAAATTTGAGGTTCCTAGGTCATGACCTTTGGGTCAAATCAGGTCAAACAAATTGAAATGCCAGGTTGGTCTCCAAAGTGCCTCCAGAACCAAAATAACAGTATCTTAGCACAGGTTCACGTGCTCAGTTGAATTCAGTGACTTTTTAACCTTTTAAAGGTTATGATGATCAAAATCATACAAGACTGCTTTGAGTATGTTTCTAAAAACAATATGTTGACCTAGGTCATTTCAGGTCAATAACCTATTCTGACCTCTAAGAAGTCCATGGAAGACGTAATACGCGGTTCCTGCTATAAATAAATTCGAAATGGGCATCAGAAACTATCCCATACAGCAAGCCCTAGAGCAACAAAACAGGCTGGTTTTGACCTTGGTCTGACCTCTATACCTGCCCTTAGGTCAATGCAATTTGCGCATTCAATGTTTTTGTTGCCTAAGAAAGCATCTTAGAGATGTATGACTTCGTCCAACACTCCACTGTTGCATCAGATTGAACGATTCCCTAGAAATTAACTTCGCCGGAACCATGGCCTGACTTTGAGATATACTGCTATAGGTCAGCGACCTTACAAGCTACCTCTAAATTTTTGATGTTAAACGATTTGCTATTCAATTTTGTACAGCTTTGCAAACTTAAGCGCAACTGCGCCGCGCTGTTCGGAAACCATTCTGGAAAAACCTTTGGAGGGGGGGGGGGGGGCAACTTGACACCCATCCGAACGCCTGTTAAGAATGGCCGCTACCACTGGCCGCTGGCCGTCCCATTCAGGGATAATAGTGAGTGCCTAAAGCGATCCCCCACATGTTAGTAACCATGTTTAACATATGAACTTGTTTGCGGAAATCATACACACTTTTTACCTTTAACCCTCTTCAAAATGTGTCGCATGTCACATATAGTATCTATTTTGAACAAGTCACTTTCACGTATGGCTTACGAGTTTATTTTTTGCATCTGACGTAATCTGATCATGCGTACCCTGAACAACATACACAAGTTGCTATGCAAACCACACAAAGTATGGTTAAGCATGCGACCGTAATGCTTTACTTTGATCCCGTACACAACTATTTTTACGTTGTCTCACAGTCTTATGCGGATTGCGTTTCATAGGTCACCGACGCCATGCACGTTGATTGCGATTGAAAAGCAGCACAGTGCCAATGATCAGCTGGAAAATCGCCTTGCACCAGTGCCTTCTAGTGTATATTTTGATTTACAGCAAAGATAAACCGTTTCGGAACTATTACGGAAAACATTGGACCGTCATTTCGTTTCCAAGGCAATGCCAAATGACTCACACGTAATCTTCTCTTACATCAGTATCATTTGACGTGCTGTCGTGGCAGGGCTGCCAAAATCTAGCGGTTTTAAAGGACGAGAATCGCACTCGATTGAATGCTTGCCAAACCCTTGGCGTCGACCCTCGCTCCTCACATCCCGCCAGCCCCTTTCATCGGCGATGGACTTCGCGCTGCGGCGGCCACACAGCCGGGCCTCAGACGCGCCCCTCTGCACCCCGGCCAGAACGCCACAGGCGGCCACGCGGCCGGGCCTCAGACGCAGCCGTCAGCGCTCAGGTCGGTCTGCTGTCTGCCGCCACTCGCCGTGCTACTCTTGGCAAGGGCGTGGCCGGTCAGACGGCTGCAAGCAGGCGGCGCCGGCCCGGCTCGGCGCGCGCGCTCCACGTGCGGTGCAGGCCGGCCTCCCAGACCTCGCTGACAGTGACCTTTCCCGGGTCATGTTCCCACAATGCAGACGACTCTGGACGGACAGAGCGTGCTATTCTGGCCGTGCTGAGCGCGCCAGCCCAGTGTGCGGACACGCGCGGTACATAGCCAGGTCGCTGTCATACCGGACCATCAGCGGCGCATGGCCCGGCGTCGCGCGGTGGCGCGCTCTAGCCCAGCGTGCGGTTACGGCCGGCGGCGAGCGCGGCCGTCCCGCTGTGCGTCCGGGCCGGGCGTCGATACGGCGTCGGCTCGCCGTCCGACATTAGGCAGCTCGGCCCCAGGGACCTGTCGGCGATGACTGCTGCATACCGCCGACGGGCGTGTGGGCTCTGGCCGGCGGACGCAGCGGCGTCCACCGCCGACGGCCGCCGTCCGGCTCACGAGGCGGGCGCGCTGGCAAGCAGGGAAGGTGACTGCGCAGCGGCGAAAAACCGCCCCATTTACCGCACATGATCAGTGGCAAACATGGACACTTTTGCGAGGTATATGTCGACGAAATTGCGAAAACGGAACAATAACCAACTGCTAATGGTGATGCTGGATCTCTTGAAAACTTTGTAGCCAAGTGGTTGATGACAGATTTTGAAGACTGGGATGCCTTTAGTGTTAATGCGCGTGCATGCAATACCTTCTCATTTTTCATCAAATGATCTCTGCCAGACTTGTTTTAGACATCCTCTTTCCTTCGCTGTCACGGTAATGCAATAAAGCCAACACCAGTGAAAATAACATTGAGTGCATGATGAGTGTTTCGTCATGGATCATCTATTAGTCTCACTCTGATTCGCCGTTTTTCATAACGTAGAATGAAGGGGGTGGGGGGTCGATGCGCCCCTCCCCAGGGCGTTTCGAAACTAAGGTAGTTAGACCCACACAAATAAAGAGACCACCAGTAGACCGACAGTTGAGACCAACAGTAGATTGGTCCGAACTGGATCTGGTGACTGGCATGAAGTTGCATGTTCCTAGATAAAAAACATGCCAACGGCCAAATTTCCCTGAAAATCAAACATTTTCAGTTTTCCGTGCTCGTATGAACGAGACCATATGCTAAGGTACCACCACACCCAAACGAGCATGCTGCTTTGATTATTCCATGCACAAAGATATGCAGTTTTAAGTGTTTTGAGCAAATATTTATCATACAGAGCTCCGTTAATCTAAGTGTCGCACCGCCGCCCGCGCCGTCCGTTTATCTTCGTCCATTGTTCCTAACAAAAAACGTTGCTCGAAACTAGAATTAATTCGAAACACGCGCAATGAATGCCCCAAAATATATCGAAAGTTTGGGAGCAATTGTGCGACATGCCGGAGGGGTCTCCTCCAGAAACCTTCCAGGCCAAATTCGCCCTCTTCCCCTAATCTGAGAGAGGGTTTAACTTGTTAGTTTACAGTATGCTACATGATACATTAAGAAATCATCAGTCAGCTTCATGAACATGATCCTGTGCTGAATTGATTACACGATAATATTGTGGGCGAGTGACACATTTACCAAGGACTGGCAGTATCCGTCATAGAGATTTCCTTTGTTGTGAGGGCTTTACCCATCTGCAGGCAGTATAAGTGGTTGCAACTTAAATTCTAGGTTTTCTGGGGAAATCAATCGGCCCATGTTACGGGACATTCCAACCACGTGTACAGACGAAGGATCGAATGTCACGTGTCCCCGCATGCCAATTCCATCCATTCAATGCTAAGGCTCGGGCCTTCCATGAGCCCTAGTGGGTGAGGCTTTGATCGGGTGTGGCATTCGGGCGGGTTAGCGCCGCTCAGGCGTGGCCCAGATCAACAGTGCTGCACCGCGTCGCCATTGCAAATGCGTCGCAACGGAAGCCGCCGCCTGTTGCTTACATAACCCAACGGAAGCCGCCGCCTGTTGCTTACATAACCCAACGGAAGCCGCCGCCTGTTGCTTACATAACCCAACGGAAGCCGCCGCCTGTTGCTTACATAACCCAACGGAAGCCGCCGCCTGTTGCTTACATAACCCAACGGAAGCCGCCCCCTGATGCTTACATAACCCAACGGAAGCCGCCGCCTGTTGCTTACATAACCCAACGGAAGCCGCCGCCTGATGCTTACATAACCCAACGGAAGCCGCCCCCTGATGCTTACATAACCCGACGGAAGCCGCCGCCTGTTGCTTACATAACCCAACGTGAAAGGAGTTTGGCGGGAATCGATCTGACAACATGAATGATTCGTGACGCTGGACTTCGTTCCCGAAACTCGTCAATTATTTGTTGTCTCAAAAGAGTTTAGAGTGAGAAGTCAGATAACCAAGGGTGTATGCAGGATGGGAGTGGGGAAGGGCACGATTAAAAATTTGTCACTGAAAACCTAATGCTGTGCGCTTAAGGGGCATAAAATCTATTGCATTGGGTAGAACAGCATCGCGCGCTCTTGATCTATCAATTTTTACGTGTCTACTACCTCCTGCGATATTTTTAGGGTCAAAATCTATCGTGCATATATCTAAGATGTACCTAATTTGGAAGGGGGTGGGTCAGGTGCCTTCAGAGCTAACTATGTGAACACGCCCCTGCTGAAAGCATGGACAAGAGCGGCGCGGCATGAAGTACGGCGCAGATGCGTCTGCATCAAATGCTGGCTGCTGTGCGGTGCGTGGCAACTCGGCGCCACCGGTCGCCGCCTGCTTGTGCCACGCTACTGGTGAACACGGAGAGCGCCCAGCAACGCTCAGTGCGGTGCCGCATCTGCATAGGGGGTGCGGAGCACAAAAGCCGTTCCAAAAATCCCTTCGAGAAAATTGCATTGGTGAGTGTCGATAAGGACGCACCGGGCTGTCCTTCAGGAAAAAATATCTTAGAAGGGAGTCAAGCTATCTGGTGTCGCTAGAAAACCAGTGTCATGAAACTGGACAACCCAGCCACGTTCAGAAAACACATCGTTAGGAGCTGAAACACAGTCCGTACTAAGAGCCTCTCGGTGATTTGAACGAGTCAGTTTATGACAATTGGTTAGTATCTGTAAAGGTCTATTGCGGGCGTCAGATCTGGTTCAGTCGCCGCCCCAGCGAGCGGGTTCAAACGACGCGCCGCTAGACTCGTCCGTGTGGAAACGGGTGATATTCCATCCCCCTCCCGGAAGGAAGTGCTCAACAAAACGATGTGAGACATTTGCCCCAGAGCGCTTCTTGTACGAGACGCTACGTGGGATCGTGCCCTGTGGAGAACAACGTTCTTTCGAACTTTTTCACAACTATTGCTTTCGCAAGCTATTTTTCCATCTAGTTCTGAGCCCAACGTCAGCCAAAACTAGCCAAAGCGTCGACAAACAGATCATCTAGGAACGAACAACGTTGCGCACAGTCAGTGACATACAGGTCATCAAATGATGATCGACAAACAGATAATCTAGGAGCAAGGGAACAACGTTCCGCACGGCCAGGGACGTGCTAGTCACTCCTTAAAGAACACCACCGTGGCCCAAAAATCGCTGGAAAAGACGCGCTTTATTATATGTTTCTAAGCCTATCAAAACCGCAACCGGTTAACGCAGACAAATAGGAGACTCCTACGAAAATCTTTTGATTTGAGCCCGTTCGCAGCCTGCATTGTTCCACACTAAGGACCCAACCCACACCTAGACCCACATTGGGGAATGTTGGACACAAGGCAACCGAGCTTGGACTGGGACTAACGACGCCGTTTGGATTGGATTTGAGTAAAGCTCTTCGGACTCGGCCGGATCCCACCGGAGCTCGCGGATTGCCGAGATGAAGACGGAGGGCCAGCCGACGGTCTCGCCAGCTCACGCCGCACGCCGCGCCCTGCGCCGTCCGTCCTCCGTTCGTAAGGCGGATCGTGACTTACACCACCACCAGCCGAAGCTGCTCATGGCCGACACTCTAAAGCAGACACTGGACTTCGACTGGACAGCTAGATACATTTGAAGTTGACTTTACTATGTCTATGAAGTCCTCTTGATGTGTGCTATAAACTTGGTACTAAATTACTTTGAGTATTCAGTGTCATTTCCTTGCTGCTCGGCGACGACATCGTGGGCTAATCAGAGCAGACAACTCAACACTGAATCAGTACTCCCATCGCCTGAACACCGGCTGCAGACGTCCTCCTGGAAGTCGTCCAGCGGATCAACTTGCAATCGGTGCTCCCGCTGAGACCACGCTGGCGCCATCGACCCGGAAACAGTCCCTTCGAAGACCGGGGCAGACCACTCTAGCGACCCTGATGCTCCCGACCCAGTTGCACGAAGTCCAAAGGTCAAGAGGACGATCGTACTGATACAGTCTTATCCGATACCATCCAGCGGGTAGGCCACTACACTCGGATGGATTCCCGAGTACCCGGCACAGCATTGCCAGGCGGCCATCTTGAGATCGGCACACCACTTAAGGAGCAGACAATCTGTCTCTGTGCTCACGAGGGAAAGGATGACGGTCCTTTGCGGTAATACCGTACTCAAGGACCAGTGGAAGAATGACCTCCATCTCAGCCCGTATAGTCGGGAGTGCGCTACCACACATGCGCACAGTATGCCACGGTCTTTAGTGCCGAAGCAGCGGCCTCAGCTACTCACCGGCGTCTCCTTGTAACAACAACCTCAGATATTCACCGGCGGCTTCACGTAACAGCAACCTCAGCTATTCACCGGCGGCTTCACGTGACAGCAGCCTCGGGTGGTCACCAGAGGCTTCACATAACAGCAGCCTCGGGTGGTCACCAGAGGCTTCACGTAACAGCCACCTCAGCTATTCACCGGCGGCTTCACGTGACAGCAGCCTCGGGTGGTCACCAGAGGCTTCACATAACAGCAGCCTCGGGTGGTCACCAGAGGCTTCACGTGACAGCCACCTCAGGTGGTCACCAGAGGCTTCACATAACAGCAGCCTCGGGTGGTCACCAGAGGCTTCACATAACAGCAGCCTCGGGTGGTCACCAGAGGCTTCACGTAACAGCCACCTCAGGTGGTCACCGGTGGCTTCACGTAACAGCCACCTCAGGTGGTCACCAGAGGCTTCACGTAACAGCCACCTCAGGTGGTCACCAGAGGCTTCACGTAACAGCCACCTCAGGTGGTCACCAGAGGCTTCACGTGACAGCCACCTCAGGTGGTCACCAGAGGCTTCACGTAACAGCCACCTCAGGTGGTCACCAGAGGCTTCACGTAACAGCCACCTCAGGTGGTCACCAGAGGCTTCACGTAACAGCCACCTCAGGTGGTCACCGGTGGCTTCACGTAACAGCCACCTCAGGTGGTCACCGGTGGCTTCACGTAACAGCCACCTCAGGTGGTCACCGGTGGCTTCACGTAACAGCCACCTCAGGTGGTCACCGGTGGCTTCACGTAACAGCCACCTCAGGTGGTCACCAGAGGCTTCACATAACAGCAGCCTCAGGTGGTCACCAGAGGCTTCACGTGACAGCCACCTCAGGTGGTCACCAGAGGCTTCACGTAACAGCCACCTCGGGTGGTCACCAGAGGCTTCACGTGACAGCCACCTCAGGTGGTCACCAGAGGCTTCACGTAACAGCCACCTCAGGTGGTCACCAGAGGCTTCACGTGACAGCCACCTCAGGTGGTCACCGGTGGCTTCACGTAACAGCCACCTCAGGTGGTCACCAGAGGCTTCACGTAACAGCCACCTCAGGTGGTCACCAGAGGCTTCACATAACAGCAGCCTCAGGTGGTCACCAGAGGCTTCACGTAACAGCCACCTCAGGTGGTCACCAGAGGCTTCACGTAACAGCCACCTCAGGTGGTCACCGGTGGCTTCACGTGACAGCCACCTCAGGTGGTCACCAGAGGCTTCACGTAACAGCCACCTCAGGTGGTCACCAGAGGCTTCACGTGACAGCCACCTCAGGTGGTCACCAGAGGCTTCACGTAACAGCCACCTCAGGTGGTCACCAGAGGCTTCACGTAACAGCCACCTCAGGTGGTCACCAGAGGCTTCACGTAACAGCCACCTCAGGTGGTCACCAGAGGCTTCACGTAACAGCCACCTCAGGTGGTCACCAGAGGCTTCACGTAACAGCCACCTCAGGTGGTCACCGGTGGCTTCACGTGACAGCCACCTCAGGTGGTCACCGGTGGCTTCACGTGACAGCCACCTCAGGTGGTCACCAGAGGCTTCACGTAACAGCCACCTCAGGTGGTCACCGGAGGCTTCACGTAACAGCCACCTCAGGTGGTCACCGGCGGCTTCACATAACAGCCACCTCGGGTGGTCACCGGAGGCTTCACGTAACAGCCACCTCAGGTGGTCACCGGTGGCTTCACGTGACAGCCACCTCAGGTGGTCACCGGAGGCTTCACGTAACAGCCACCTCAGGTGGTCACCAGAGGCTTCACGTAACAGCCACCTCAGGTGGTCACCAGAGGCTTCACATAACAGCAGCCTCAGGTGGTCACCAGAGGCTTCACGTAACAGCCACCTCAGGTGGTCACCAGAGGCTTCACGTAACAGCCACCTCAGGTGGTCACCAGAGGCTTCACGTAACAGCCACCTCAGGTGGTCACCGGTGGCTTCACGTAACAGCCACCTCAGGTGGTCACCGGTGGCTTCACGTGACAGCCACCTCAGGTGGTCACCGGTGGCTTCACGTAACAGCCACCTCAGGTGGTCACCGGTGGCTTCACGTGACAGCCACCTCAGGTGGTCACCGGTGGCTTCACGTGACAGCCACCTCAGGTGGTCACCGGTGGCTTCACGTGACAGCCACCTCAGGTGGTCACCGGTGGCTTCACGTAACAGCCACCTCAGGTGGTCACCGGAGGCTTCACGTAACAGCCACCTCAGGTGGTCACCGGCGGCTTCACGTAACAGCCACCTCAGGTGGTCACCGGTGGCTTCACGTGACAGCCACCTCAGGTGGTCACCAGAGGCTTCACATAACAGCCACCTCAGGTGGTCACCAGAGGCTTCACGTAACAGCCACCTCAGGTGGTCACCGGTGGCTTCACGTGACAGCCACCTCAGGTGGTCACCAGAGGCTTCACGTAACAGCCACCTCAGGTGGTCACCAGAGGCTTCACGTAACAGCCACCTCAGGTGGTCACCAGAGGCTTCACGTAACAGCCACCTCAGGTGGTCACCAGAGGCTTCACATAACAGCAGCCTCAGGTGGTCACCAGAGGCTTCACGTAACAGCCACCTCAGGTGGTCACCGGTGGCTTCACGTGACAGCACCTAGGTGGTTCACGGCTTAACCTCAGGTGGTCACCAGAGGCTTCACGTGACAGCAGCCTCGGGTGGTCACCAGAGGCTTCACGTGACAGCCACCTCAGGTGGTCACCAGAGGCTTCACGTGACAGCAGCCTCGGGTGGTCACCAGAGGCTTCACGTGACAGCAGCCTCGGGTGGTCACCAGAGGCTTCACATAACAGCAGCCTCAGGTGGTCACCAGAGGCTTCACATAACAGCAGCCTCAGGTGGTCACCAGAGGCTTCACGTAACAGCCACCTCAGGTGGTCACCAGAGGCTTCACGTAACAGCCACCTCAGGTGGTCACCGGTGGCTTCACGTAACAGCCACCTCGGGTGGTCACCAGAGGCTTCACGTAACAGCCACCTCAGGTGGTCACCAGAGGCTTCACGTAACAGCCACCTCAGGTGGTCACCGGTGGCTTCACGTAACAGCCACCTCGGGTGGTCACCAGAGGCTTCACGTGACAGCAGCCTCGGGTGGTCACCAGAGGCTTCACGTGACAGCAGCCTCGGGTGGTCACCAGAGGCTTCACATAACAGCAGCCTCAGGTGGTCACCAGAGGCTTCACATAACAGCAGCCTCAGGTGGTCACCAGAGGCTTCACGTAACAGCCACCTCAGGTGGTCACCAGAGGCTTCACGTAACAGCCACCTCAGGTGGTCACCGGTGGCCTCACGTAACAGCCACCTCGGGTGGTCACCAGAGGCTTCACGTAACAGCCACCTCAGGTGGTCACCAGAGGCTTCACGTAACAGCCACCTCAGGTGGTCACCGGTGGCTTCACGTAACAGCCACCTCGGGTGGTCACCAGAGGCTTCACGTGACAGCAGCCTCGGGTGGTCACCAGAGGCTTCACGTGACAGCAGCCTCGGGTGGTCACCAGAGGCTTCACGTAACAGCCACCTCAGGTGGTCACCAGAGGCTTCACGTGACAGCAGCCTCGGGTGGTCACCAGAGGCTTCACGTGACAGCAGCCTCGGGTGGTCACCAGAGGCTTTACGTAACAGCCACCTCAGGTGGTCACCAGAGGCTTCACGTAACAGCAACCTCAGGTGGTCACCGGTGGCTTCATGTGACAGCCACCTCAGGTGGTCACCGGTGGCTTCACGTGACAGCAGCCTCGGGTGGTCACCAGAGGCTTTACGTAACAGCCACCTCAGGTGGTCACCGGCGGCTTCATGTGACAGCAGCCTCAGCTGCTCACCGGCGGCTTCACGTAACAGCAACGTCAGCTGCTCACCGGTGTCTCCACGTAACAGCAATTTCAGCTGTTTACCGGAAGCTTCATGTGACGAGACAATCAGCGACGAATTGAAGAACAGCACCGTTTGTTTTGGCGATCTTTTTCAGGATGGCTGCTCGATTTTGTTTCGAAAGCAACGATGGTACCGGACCATGACGAACGTACACCTTTAACTTGGCAAGCCAGCCATCACATTGAAATGCCATGTAACACTTCGACCATGCCTGACCACATGGTGGCATCGTTAAAAACAATTTCACTAGATACTAAATGTGATGCATCATGCACCTGATGAATTTGGTGTTATCTTGGCGCTGTCCAAGTCACTTCCCAGAAAAATCTAGGTCGCGATGTCAACTTAGCCAAAAGGAATTCATATCTAAGGTTTCTCAAGAACAAGCACGATAGCGGAAAGCCGCTGTGAGTGTCCGCATTCATGAAGTGAGGTTTAGAAACAGTCCATTACACTCAAAATTAGCACACAGGTAAACATTCGCGATAATCATGAAACGGAGAAGTTGACGCTTCCCCATTTTGCCACGAACAGTCCTGCACGAATAACACAGATTATTTCAATGGCAAAGGTAGGCATTCTCGATAGGCGGTTCCATCTTGTGTGTGCGCGTGTTGGCAGTAATGCTACGCGCTCTGATCTTTGGTAGAAGATCGCTTGCTTGGTAACTCGAGTCAACCAAAACATGACGCGGTGACGTCTACAGCTGACGGGCCAGCTGCAACATCACCGAAAAGACGTCACTTACCTGTCATGTTCTTGGCCTCAAAGGTGCCGAACTCGCCGTCAGGCGACAGGAACAGATCGAAGGTGAAGTTGACGCGCTCTGACAGTTTATTCAGCAGGTCGATGCAGTAGCCCCAGCAGCAAAACTCCACGCTTTCTGAGGATGTCAGGTTTAAAGCTCTGTCAGAGTGCGACCATGCGTATTCCTCCTGGGGCAACAAGCCGCCACCAGCAGCGAGCCATGCCACTGCCATTCCACTACAATGTGCTGTCACATTCGCTCACTCCTACGTTACGAGCTGCATAACAACATTGGCTCCCGGGCGGGTGGCAGCAACAGTAGAATAGGTCTCAACTTCTCAAATCACACGAACAGCTCTCTGATCTCGCTCGCCGGTCCAGCCAGAACAGCTCTCTGATCTCTCTCGCCGGTACAGCCAGAACAGCTCTGATGACGTTGCGCAGTCAATTACACCAACATAAACAAGATAAAAGTGACAGATATCTTGATTAGATCATCATCTTGAACATAAAAATAAGTGTATTTAGAATAGACAAAAAAGCTGAGTCCTACTACGTAGTTCTATTACTTCTAGCTAGCTCCAGTTCCTCCCCGGTCTAGACCGCATTCCGATTTCGTATGTCAGCTGGCGTTTCAAGCAATCTCCAAAGCAGTTTTAATTTTAAGTGTCATTTTCGGTTACAGGTGCTGTCCGACGTTGAGAGAAATGTCATACACGTGCGTCTGAACAGCTGTTGGGAAAACAGCGGGACACGCTTGAACAGCAGACGAGCCGTCAGCCAGCAGTAAGTGATGCCGTCGTAAGAGCAGACCCACCGGCGCACGGTCCACCTGGCCGGGGCCGGTCTCAGGGTCGCATTGTCCAGACTAGACCCACTGGCGCACGGCCCACCTGGCCGGGGCCGGTCTCAGGGTCGCATTGTCCAGACTAGACCCACCTGGCGCACGGCCCACCTGGCCGGGGCCGGTCTCAGGGTCGCATTGTCCAGACTAGACCCACTGGCGCACGGTCCGCTCGGTCGGGGCCGGCTTCAGGGTCACATTGTCCAGACCGGACCCCACGACGGGACCGGCCTCAGGGTCGCGTAATGGGACGTACCGCCGGAGTGGCTGTGCCAAGGGCAGCGCGTCTCCACGTCGCTGCAGCTCTGGCCAGGCTCTAGGCGGCGGGTGTAGACGAACGGCCGCTCCTCCAGCGTCAGCACCTTCAGGTGGGTGGGGATCTTCACGCCGTCCGGCTTCACGTTGCTTCCGCCCGGCCAGATGATCTTGCTTGTCTCCAGCTTCAGGTCCATTCGGCGTAGGCTCTGCACAACGGCCATAGCTGGTGAACAGAAATGTCTCGCCACATCGACTCTTCACCGAAGAGGCCATTTAGCCGCGTTGGTTCATCGATACAGGGAAGCGTAGTGAAAAAGGATATCAGGCCACATTAGTCGGAGCCGCCCTTACCCCAACAGTCGCGTTTCATTCCATTCAGTCAACTAGGCATTTGATCGAACATGGAATCTAGTCACAGGATAGTTTTGCAACCATACTAGCCATGATATAGTTTTACAACTTGCGTTCCTGTTGTGCGGATGAGAGCATGTCACCTTCTACGCATGGAGTAAATGTGGCCTACAAATGTGGCATGGGGTAAATCCGGGAGGCCGTTTTGACCCCGCGAGATCTCAAAGTTTGTAGGGTAAACTTTGTCAAACGGTCGAAATGACCGGTGGGATGTAAGCTGTTTTGACATCGCCGTTTTCTCTTGGAATTACTGAATTGCTCGTCGCGGCAAGTACTGACAGACACATAATTTAGGCCATACCTGGAGTTTCCTTAACACCAACCGCACGATTCGTCATATCCTGACGCAAAACACATAAGAAATGTTGGATCGAGCAGCCATGCTATTGCATATCAGTCTCGATGCAGGAACATCCAGGTAAAGCCTGTGTTTGCTCTGTGATGTTTCTTAACCTAGTTTGCTGATTTTGTTATTGAATAAAAAACAATGTCCGCGACCAAAATTATGTTTTACAGGTGTGCTAAATAAAAATTTAATATTGGCAACAGTAAATAGTCAGTAGTCATAAAATTTCCAAGGCGAAGGGGTCATTAACATAATAACTTTACCTGATACCCCCAGTGGTTGGCCCCGACCTTTCTCATAAATATGTACGTACCTGAAACGTAATCGCTGTCGATATGCGTTATGTCAGTAGTACGGAAGGAACAGAATCACGAGCGTACTGGTGGAATGGCATAATGCAAGCCATGGCCCGTTGCATTTCGTCCCCTCCAGCTGTCTGATATCTCGCCCGGCCACGCACTGTAGTTATCCACACAGACAATACTAACATTAAAACGCCTTATGCGGCGTACGACCAGCGAGGCAATAGCAGATCGTCAGAAGGGCTCAGGTGTTACCACGAAGATGATGCAAAGAACTAAGGTAATGCAACCATTAAAATAGTAACATTAGCCTCGCTACTCAGAGAAAAACCAGGAGAATAAAGATATTGTTGTGTTGATATTTCGGCAACATGCCTTTATTGAAACAATAGCAGAAGTGGTTTAATTTTTCTTAAACCACTTCTGCTATTGTTAAACCACTTCTCTGAATTCGAACTGAGGTATGTTACTCCAGTGATGCACAGGTAGTTTGGCTTCCACAGATTCAACAAAAAAGAAATTCAAGATGTCAGGATGTTATGAAAAATATAAGATGTCAAGATGTGATAAGAAAAATATGATGTTAAGATGTGACGACCAAAAAAAGCTGTTACTCCGCCACCGGCGCGCAGTATGTTTTTGCATTCAGACGTGCAAATTCATCAGAACACGCGGCTTCTGTTATATTCGCGGGGAAACCATGGAGAAAAATTGCTATCTCGCATATCTTGGGTCTTTGTATCCGCATTTGTTTGTTCACGCCAGTGCCCAACCAAATATCGCAAGGGGTGCGCACAGTTTTGCTGTGGTGAAATACAATTACATTGTTACTGTCCACAAATGTGTCTATCGCGCATGTTGTTTTGAACATATAAAAAGGGGAGCTAAATGACGTGTCACAAACGATGACAAGGTTCATATGTTGACTATTTGTTCAGGTTTCCATCCGTTAGCCTTATGATCATCACTTTCATGAACAACAGCCTTTTGTCGAAACACCGGAGCGGAAGTACGGATGTGCACACCGAGCTTTTGTACAGAAATATTCATTGACGTATTTTGTGGTCGGGGCCAATTCACTTAACTCACAATTCAGCCCTTCCCATAGCGTTTGCACTGGTTCGCTTGCGGACATGTTCAACAGTTATTAACGTTGTCTTACGCATACATCTGTTCAACGGCGATAGGCTTTACCGAAGGTATCTTCCAATGTCAAGTGCACATTTATTTTTACCTCTCTGACAGAAACCAGCGACGGTGCCGAAACAAAAAATGCGAAGTTTGAGGGGGACAACGCCGCTCCCTATGACTGCGCTCCCCGGGCCTGATCCCTGGGATTTCGTTACGAGGATGCACAGTCACTGCAGCCAGGGGCGCAACCAGAGACACAGCAAGAGTCAGGCGCCAAGGTTAACAAGTAACCCCACCCTTGCTCGTGGAAGGACAGCAGGCAGCCCGCCGCACATCATCCCAAATATGATCACTTGGATTTTGCTCACTTTATTTCCACATATTGATTTCCCTCAGTATTTGTTATGCTGAGCTTCTTCGACTAAACGAGAGTCCAGAAGCTACCAGAAAATGCAATTATATATGCATTCAGGAGTAAACAAAACATGGTACCGATCAGGAATAACCTAACCGCATGGAATAAATCGCGGGCGATGTTCACTCTTTAATGGCTCATTGGCCCTTCTTACAACAGTCAGGTCAGGTTACAATAGTCAGGGGTGCCGCCGAATTTCCTCGCGGTTTTATAAAGATCTTGAGAGACCCGCGGACTGAGCACCAGCGTGACTCGAAACAAGGTCAAAAGTTTGCATCGTCATGTCCAGCCCTTGTTCGTCTGAAAGCCTTAATGTGTTTTTGTAAATCCATCAACACCAAATTATATCAAATAGTTTTAGGCATGTGCACTTACAGCCTACTTGAAAGAACACCGAGGTCCGATGTTGCAGACTCCATAAACCGTGCGGCGTCGGCCGCGCACCTAAAACCCGACGGAAGTCATCGGGCAGCCGAAAGCGACCACATATCGGAAACATCGTACGCTTCATGAAACCAATTCGTATACATGCGCCCAATGTCCCGAGCCCTAGATTACAACTGTGTGATTTTCACATTGATACTCGGAACGGTTGAACACGTACGGCACTACGATTTCATGACGCAATGACATAGCCTCAGTTGCTCCGTTCAGAGTATCAACCTCGAAAAAGCACGTGTGAACTTCCCTAGCGAGGACCTGAAGGGCTTTTCCGCCACAGCCCCGGCTCCCTAACGGCTGCTGTTCTGGATATATGGAGACCGCCTTGCCCTTGTCAATCAGGAGGTCCTCAAAGAGATGCGCCATACACCGCGCCGGTCCCCTCCCTGGTGCGGCAGGCCCTCTGACCGGGGCATCTGGCACCGGATCGACGCAGGGACCCTCACTGACACAAAAAAAAACCTCTCATCGATTCATGGAGCCTAATAATTAGCACCGAGACACCATTTCAGCTTATCGACCGCTGAGTGAAACGGTGCAGAGGGCCTTCCGTTAGGCACTAGGGCCTTTGGCCGACACAGAAATATTCCACTGCCTCCTCGCGAATTTTAACCCTTGCAATGACATTTCCCATATCGCCTTTCATTGTCAAGAGGACGCCACCAAGGCTAGAGGGCGTGCGTGCGTGCGTGCGTGCGTGCGTGCGTGCGTGCGTGCGTGCGTGCGTGCGTGCGTGCGTGCGTGTGTGTGTGTGTGTGTGGTGCGTGTGTGTGCGTGTGTGTGTGTGTGTGTGTGTTGTGTGTGTGTCCCTGTGTGTCTTCCCCATCCCTGTGCGGTGAATGTGTCCCTGGCCGACTTGGAGCCGATTGCCGACATCTGGTCCCCTGTTAGGCGCCGTCCCTGACCAGCACAGGAAGGGGAGCCTTCATTGTTTCAGAGGCCCCAACCAATGCAACAGGTCTTCTGAGTGATCGTTGCAAACCCCAGTCTTCCCCTGATTCAGGAAGGGGCCCCCATCGCCGAGCCCGGCACAGAACTGACTGTTCGGCATGCGTGGTCCCTGTCAGCTGACTAACATAGAGGCCCCCATTGTTCCAGGGCCGCCCAATGGGTGCAAGAGGTACTCTGGCTGACATCTTAGGGTCCGGCCCTCGGGCCGGGCCCCCTTCATATGGCCTTCGGCTTTCCCTTTGGACCCCCAATCGGATCATTGATCGACGGCACCAAGAGATGCTCTTTGGGTTTCTTGGAACACCTGGGACCTCATGATCTAAAGGGTGTGGGGTCACGTACCCCTGCCCACCTGCGTGAGCCTATGATGGTGGTGACCTTGAAATTCGGTTCCTCGGTAACAATACAAACTTTCGAGTCATTTGTGGTGCCTGATATAATTGGATTACTCCTGAACATAATGGTTTAAGTGCCTCGAAACGAAGCCTGTGTACCCCCTCGCCGAATGGGCCCATCCAGGATTTCATCAATTGAGAGACACGTACATTGCAGTGTCCACTGAAATTTGTTGTCCATTGGAAATGAAGGTTTCGAGGGTCTTTGTGGCACCCTGATATTGGCGGCTTTTGGAAAATAAAGCGCATGGTGCCCGGAAATAAAGGCTTTTGGTGCCAACGATCCCGAGTGCCGCCGGGCCGAAAGGCGCAGAAATGGTGGTTCTCTGGATTTGGGTTCTCTTCTAAAATGAAGGCGTTTAGCCCTTTAAAAACCATCTCTGAATTTGTACATCTTGAAAATAAAGGCTATGGTACCCCGAAATGAATGTTTGGTGTTCCTGGCCCAGCCGGCCGATCCAGGATTCCGTCGGGGTGGTAGAAACAACATTGTCGTGCCCGTGGAATTTGGAGCCCTTAAATGCAGATTTCAGGTCCTCTAGTGCCCCTGAAATTGGGTGCCCCTAAAAAAGTTTATAATGTCGAGAAATAACGGTTTTTCCCACTCCTTGGACGGACTGATCCAGAATTTTGTTAGTGTGAAAGGTACAGAAATAGTGGTGCCCCTGCAGTTTGGTCCCTTTCACAAATGACGGCTTTCGGTTCTTTAGATGGCCCACTTGCATTTAGTGCTTATTGAAAATAAAGGTCATGTAAACACAAAATTAGGGCTTTGATGCCCTTCACCATGGTGAATTAGTAACCCGGGGGCCATCGCCCATGTCCTCATCCCTCCCCCCCCCCCCCCCACATCTGGATCGCCCCTGGTATATCGTACCGGCTAAACGACTTTATCAACGAAGGATAGGCCACGCTGAAATAGCCAAGAAAGCTGTTGCTCGTTCGCGACCGTGGGCGTAGCTTAAAAACGTCGCGTTTTTTTTTCTACGCAACCAATGTTTCATGAGTAAAGCTTCCCATTCGTCCCCCAAACGCGACCTCCAGCCCCCTCCCCTCCGGTTTGAGAAGGAAGTTGACTAAATCAAAATCCGTTTGTTAGCGTATTTGGGGGCTAAGTCGAAGCATGTTTTACTGTTCAACCCCCAAACCTATTTCGCGAAACAATTCTCCCGTAATGTTTAGTTTCGTCGCTTAACTAGCACATACTGGTGTATTTAAGACCAAGAATATCTGGCATACTGACAACCAGCTCATAATGCTGAGAAACTGGGAAAGCAAGGCCACTACTATTCTTGTTCATATCATCTCAACCCTTTCCATGCCAATTGGATGAGGGAAACAGCATTGTGGTGGTGTTGCAACGTTGTTGGATAAACTTACCTGATCACACGGGTTAAAAAATTGTCACAATTTTCGTGGAATACTTCTTAAAAAGTTTGTATTCCTCTTAATGTAAAATGCGTGAACATGCCATCATTACTTGCAAACATGTTAGCGTATGGAACGTCCGGCGGTCAGCCGAGGCCGGGTAAAGCCACTGCAGGTGAGTCAAGTCGTCCTTTGTTTGCCGCCTGGCTTAAAACATAATGTGTACGATTGGCATGGTTCTGTTGCTGGAATCTTCTGATCTGGCGACTGTTTCAATATGTTATTTCCTTAGCTCATGTGGCAAATATGGCCTGGTAACACTGTTGCAATGCGTTGTTTGACGTAGCTCATGTGGCAAATATGGCCTGGTGACACTTTTTCAATATGCCATTTACCTTAGCTCATGTGGCAAATATGGCATGTGTTATTTACCTTAGCTCATGTCGCAAACGTGCACAAGCCCTTACTGTTCCTTGAGCGACTCTTGGCGGGTAACATGCATCACATAAGAGCTACACGTGACGCGTCGCCATTTGCAGTCGAGTGTTGTATTACCCCGCTCACACGACAGTGGGAGCAGCAACAGTCGAGTGTTGTATTACCCCGGTCACACGTCAGTGGGAGCAGCAACAGTCGAGTGTTGTATTACCCCGGTCACACCACAGTGGGAACAGCAACAGTCGAGTGTTGTATCACCCCGGTCGCACGCTAGTGGGAGCAGCAACAGTCGAGTGTTGTATCACCCCGGTCACACGACAATGGGAGCAGCAACAGTCGGGTGTTGATCACCCCGGTCACACGTCAGTGGGAACAGCAACAGTCGAGTGTTGTATTACCCCGGTCACACGTCAGTGGGAACAGCAACAGTCGGGTGTTGTATTACCCCGGTCACACGTCAGTGGGAGCAGCAACAGTCGAGTGTTGTATTACTCCGGTCACACGCCAGTGGGAGCAGCAAAACACGTGCATAAGACATATCCGCCTGAACCAGCACATTCCTTGTTCCAACATGCCCCTCAGATTCCAACGTTCCTAGATTCGCGTTTAGACGATGTAGAGAGCTCAGACATCGGCAAATAACGTCGTTGAAGTTTTTTGTTTTGGTTCACGACCGCATGCCTCTAAAAAGACAATTCGGGGTGCAATATGACATGCAGACGAAAACGTGGTCGAAGGGGCGCTGGCACTTTTTAGACTGCCAACGAACAAAAATCGCAGATTTCTAGATGAGGAGAGATCATCCAATTCGAATTGCAAATACCTTTGAATGCATATATATATATATATATATATATATATATATATATATATATATATATATATATATATATATATATATAAAGGTATATAAAGGTATATATATATAAAGGTATACATAATAGTTGTGATGAAGTCATGTTATCTAGCATTGGACGTTGCTTAGAAATATATAAAGACCCGAATATTCTCAAATCACGCAAGAATATCTCCTGCTCAAAACACTACCATTAGAAGCCAAACTGGGGCGTCACATGTAGATGAATATTCTTGTATGGGGAGGGGTTAGGTATACAGGAAATTTTTCCGCCCGGATAGATTTACCCCAATGCTGCTGAATGCGACTGTGCAGGTTCCGAGGGGTGGAACCCATGTAGGATGTGCCATACGAGGGACAACAAAACTCCTATACACGAATTGATTGGCAGCATTTCAGTTAATCTTTAAGTTATCCTCTTCAAACTTTGTGTTTGAAGAACAAACCCACTGGCATACACTAATTGGAAGCTTCCTCGATTCTAGGCATCTTTCATCGTCTAGGTTCTTTGACGTTCCGAAACTTTGAAGATATTTTATTCAGCAGCATTTTGGCCCACATTTGGGCAGCCTCAGACGTAAATCGCTCAGCCTAGATCAGCCAGTCAATATTCTATCCATTTTTACTTCCTAGGATTGTTCTAAGTGAATTCCTATTCCGCAGATACCTTCTTCAAACATAAAGATAGATTATCTAAATACTGCCAATCCAATGTCGTACACGGGTTTTGTTGCGCCTCCTGTGGGGCATCGTACATGGGTTCCACCTTTGAGAACTTAAACAGTCGTATTCAGCGGCGTTTGGGTACATCTATCCCAACGGGAAAAAATAACGCAAAACCTGATCCCTCCCCATAAGAGAGCGTTCATTTATATGTGACACCACAGTCTTGGCTTCCAATCTTAGAGTGCGCCCGGGTGGGGGTCAATTTGATCCCTGATCAATTTTTTTCCGTAATGGTTTCCAAAACGCGGCGTAGCCGCGCCAAATTTTGCAGGTCTAAGGTAGGTCTACGGCAGGTCAGGATCAGACCATGGATTCCGCAAAGTCAGTTTCTAGGGAATCGTTCAATCTGATGCAGCAACTGAGTTTCAGACGAAGGCATGCATCTGAGATACTTTATTAGGCGACACAACAATGGAATGAGCAAATTCCATTGATCTAGGGTAAGGTATGAAGATAAGACCAAGGTCAAAACCGACCTGTTTTATTACTCTAGGGTTTGCTGTATGAGGTAGTTTCTGGTGCTCATTTCGAATTTATTGATAACAGGAACCGCATTATACATATTCCATGGACTTCCTAACGGTCAGAATAGGTCACCAACCTAAAATGACCCAGATCAACATTTCGTTTCTAAGAACACACTGCTTAGCGTAATCTTTGTCGCTTATTCAAATGCAAAGTTCAATGCAGTATTCCATGACTTTGAAAACCATGAACTTCAAAAAGTCAAACAAGGTCACTGACCTTAAATGAGCATGTTAAATTTTGCTTAGAGCGGGTTTCTAGGCTTTGGGGCACTTTGGAGACCAACCTAGAGCTTTACCTTGTTTAAAAAATTTTAATTTCTTTAAAATTTATTTGAACTGAAGTTCATGACCTAGGAACCTCAAACTTTGACCATAGTGAGTTCACGTACAGGCCAATACAGCCCATGAATTTGGTGTTTCTAGCTCCCTTAGTTCCCGAGATCTCAGGGGAGGGTCAAAAGTACCCCCACCCGAGCGAAGGGTATTTAACCGGCCAGCGGGCGCGCGCTAGTATCTTGAGCAGGAGATACTCCTCGCTTGCTTCGCAGACCCTAAAGTCTTGTTAGATTTGTTAGAAACGTCCAGAGCTGGATACCAGGCCTTCAATCATACCTACTAGAAATTGTGATATTATGATATATACACACACACACACACACACACACATTATATATATATATATATATATATATATATATATATATATATATATATATGTGCGTGCGTGCGTGCGTGCGTGCGTGCGTGCGTGCGTGCGTGCGTGCGTGCGTGCGTGCGTGCGTGCGTGCGTGCGTGCGTGCGTGTGTGTGTGTGTGTGTGTGTGTGTGTGTGTGTGTGTGTGTGTGTGTGTGTGTGTGTGTGTGTGTGTGTGTGTGTGTGTGTGTGTGTATCATGAGATATAGCAAAGTAAAAGGTATTCATCCTCCGAACGCCTTGGTCGTTGAACGTAAAAGGTGGATTCATTTCATTATGATTCGTCTGGATTTTACCTGCCCGCGGTCGACATATGCGCACAATGTGCTGTGGGATCACACCGCTTACACATCCAGAAGATTGTACGAGGCTTGTAAATCAGCTTGTTTGGATACAAAATGTGTTCTTCAAAGAAATTAAATCTACTGATTTAAATTACATTCATTACGAATGTTTTATTGATCCATCGGCAGCCTGCCCTTTACCCGGCGCATTGTGATGTTCGCCGACAAGTGACACGCTTCTCTTGCGCTCACCTGGCATTCCTTTCATGCGGCCCGGCTCAGACCAGCTGCCATGTTCTCGTGTTCGCAGCACGCGTCATATAGCGAGACAAGTGTCAAGTGCCACCAAACAGGTGTCAGTGAATGAGCACAGATGGTGGCACGTGTGACGGCCCTCTGATTGTGCCGCCCGGTTCAGCCGGCGTCACACTGCGAGCGGTCAGGTGGTGTGCGGTACCGCCCAGCTCCCCCCCCCCCCCCCCCACCCCGCTGTCCGCCGTCCGCCGTCCGCCACGGACGGGTGGCACGTGAGTGATGGCCAGGTGGCGCACGACACCTCGCCGCCCGCCCTGGCTGCTGCGGCCGATGAGTCGGCTCAGCGTGGCCGGCGCCGCCCCAGGCCGCGCCGTCACCGCGGGCGCCCTGCACCTCAGCCGAGCCCGCCGTGTCGAGCGCCCTGCGCCTCATCCGAGCCCGCCGTGTCGAGCGCCCTGCACCTCAGCCGAGCCCGCCGTGTCGAGCGCCCTGCACCTCAGCCGAGCCCGCCGTGTCGAGCGCCCTGCACCTCAGCCGCGCCGTGTCGAGCGCCCTGCACCTCAGCCGAGCCCGCCGTGTCGAGCGCCCTGCACCTCAGCCGAGCCCGCCGTGTCGAGCGCCCTGCACCTCAGCCGAGCCCGCCGTGTCGAGCGCCGGTCGGGCTAGGCGGCTAAACGGCGCTTCAGCCCGGCCAGACACGGGTCGGAGGCGCTCTCAAGCCACAACACCAGCACCGTCACGGGTCGGAGGCGCTCTCAAGCCACAACACCAGCACCGTCACGGGTCGGAGGCGCTCTCAAGCCACAACACCAGCACCGTCACGGGCCGGAGGCGCTCTCAAGCCACAACACCAGCACCGTCACGGGTCGGAGGCGCTCTCAAGCCACAACACCAGCACCGTCACGGGCCGGAGGCGCTCTCAAGCCACAACACCAGCACCGTCACGGGTCGGAGGCGCTCTCAAGCCACAACACCAGCACCGTCTCTCTGGTCCGCGGCTACAACCGCCATACATACGGTCGCAGCGGTGCATTACAGCCACGTGTCGGGTCAAAGCTACACTACCATCGTGCGTCGGGTCAGAAGTACACGGCCACCGCATGTCGGGTCAAAGCTGCACGACCACCGCATACCGGGTCAGAGGTACACTGCCGCCGTGTGTCGGGTCAGAGGTACACGGCCGCCGCATGTCGGGTCCGAGGTACATTGCCACCGTGTGTCGGGTCAGAGGTACACGACCACCGCATGTGGGGCCAAAGCTACACGACCACCGCATGTCGGGTCCGAGGTACATTGCCACCGTGTGTCGGGTCAGAGGTACACTGTCACCGTGTGTCGTGTCAGAGGTACACGATCGCCGCGTGTCGGGTAAGAGGTGTACGATCAGCCGCGTGTTGGGTCAGAGCTACACGGCCACTGCGTGTCGGGTCAGAGCTACACGACCACCGTGTGTGAGGTCAGAGGTACATGACCACCGTGTGTCGGGTCAGAGGTACACGACCACCACGTGTCGGGTCAGAGGTACACGACCACCACGTGTCGGGTCAGAGGTACACGACCACCACGTGTCGGGTCAGAGGTATACGGCCACCACGTGTCGGGTCAGAGGTGCACGATCGCCGCGTGTCGGGTCAGAGCTACACGGCCACCGTGTGTCGGGTCAGAGGTATACGACCACCACGTGTCGGGTCAGAGCTACACAACCACCGCGTGTCGGGTCAGATCTATACTGCCAATGCGTGCGTGTGAAGCCACAGTCTGGCCACGAGGTTAATTCCACTAGGCATGCCTGACCGCGGTCAATTACGCACAGGGTGACTGGTCACAGTCCGCCAGCGGCAAAGTGCCTCCGGCCTCATTTTGCTAGCTCGTTTCCCCAACTGGCCGGCGGAAAGGCGGCTATCTCAGCCGTGTCGGCACGTGCTACGCCAAATGTGCTTTTCTTCCGCCTCTGAGATAGGCCATTTGCATCAGAAGACCATGTATCAGTCGTCCAAAGACAGCTAAAAAATAGTCAGACCGTTTCGGTGACAGTTAAGTCCTCAGCTCGCCGCACAGTGTATATGCCATGGTGCAATACGCTGTACGAAAAAGCGGTTTGTGACCTTGAGCCTCTCAGGTGTATCGGATATATCTTACCGGGTTTTTGAAACATCGGAGTGACACCTGGCTATTCGGATGAGCTTGGGACCATTGTGCGCGTGATATGCACGTTCCAAGTTCCTACGAAGTTCAGTCGCTAAAAAGTGACGTCACTCTCGACGGTCTACGCTGCCAAATCGCGAAATTTCGGCGTTCCGCATGTTCTCAGCTCTGCATTCACCGTATTCTGTTGTCTTATGGCTCTGAGAATGCTGAGTGGCTGTGTAATGAACATCAACAATGCATTTGCACCCTTTCAAAAGGCAGTAGTATCTCACCACTACTTGTGACCATTACAAAAGTTATTCCACACGATCTTCAATTCAAAATCTCGAAATCCCTATCAGGTAACAAGCTTGAGGTTTCCGTGAATTTAGTCGACCGCAACCGTTACATTGTGAACTAAAATGATTGGCATGGAGGAATAGTGCCCAAGGCGTCATTATTTGCTGAGGTTATAGCGAACGTGTGCAAAACTACGCAGCAGGGGTAAAAATGCCAGCTGATCCCGTTTCAACCGACGTAAAACTTTGTTCAGCCATTGGCGGAGAAAAGGCCAAGCATTGGTGGCGAATGCACAACAAATAATTACGAACGCAAAAACCGACCAGGCTGACGCGGTTTGAAACGGGAATGGATGTTATATTTGATGAGTGCCGGAAGTGCCCGGAGTGCGGAGAGTGCCAAGGGTACCATGGGATATATGGTGCAGTGCCAGGTCATCTACCGCCATCAGCTCCACGCGGCCGGCTTAGCTACTCACCTTCGAGTAGGCGTAGTTGCCCACGATGCGTTTGTCGCGCCTGCTGTCGGTGTTGATGACGTCATACTCGGCATTGATGCGGTCGCCGTTGTCGTCGAACGCCACCTTGCCTGTGTAGCCGTCGAGGAGCACCTGCTGGCGGATGTACCTGTGGCCGTCGACACGTCACTCAGCGTCCGGTGCAGAGCACGACAGTGGAGCGGCGCCGGTGTTGCGAGCAGTGGGCACTGCTGAGAATGCAGAGGCTGGGACGAGAGCGGCACCAAATCTCGAAGAAGAGGATATGGCAATGTAGTATCGTGATTGAAAACTTCTTTGTGGTTTCGAAGTGGGATGAAGGAGTTCCGAACGGAAAAATGCCCAAAACTAACAGCAGCATGAGAATCGGGGCTGTGGAAAAGGCAATCACAATATTGGTGACTCGCTCCAGTGATACACAGCAACCATTAGGTGCCTGGAAGTGGTGCCGCTTCACGTAACTGAGCCACAGCATGCTATGCCCATAACGTGACAGAATCATGGGTACAATCCATGCATGAGTGGGAGCCAGAAAAGTAAAACGGCCGACCGGATAACCTTTGGCATGCCACTTCGCTTCAACGGCATTGGCTTGGTCCCGAACTCCCCTTGCCATCTGTCTATTCAACTTTTGCACTGATAGCACGTAATGACACATAACTTGACAAGATGTTAACATTAGTTTCATTGAACAAATACGGTCTCCATAAACATCGCAAAGACGGCAATACTCAGTGTGTTGCCCGTAACCAGACATCAACACAAAGTTCATCACCACTGCATGAGAGCAATGACAGTTCGCATTGCTAATCTGCCACTGAACGGGCCGGTGTCACACATTGCTAATCTGCCACTGAACGGGCCGGTGTCACACATCCCCTTCCCACGAGCCAGCTGCTTTGTAAGGACCGATGCCTCGTTTTCGTCCCCGTCCCCGGCTGGCCCGGGAGGCAGACGAGGTGCCGTTGTGAAAGGCTGCCCAGCTGCACCGCCCTGTTCACCCCTGGACTGGGGAGATGCAGACTCACCCGAACAGCTTTTTGCCGGTCTCCCAGCCGTCACCGGTGTTGTTACAGTCCTTGGGCGCCTCGGTAATGTTCTCCTTGGCGGTCATCTCTTTCAAGGCGGATGCCAGCACGTACCTGAACAACAGACCAGCTCAGCCCAACTCGACTCAGCAGCGGAAAGGCATACCACGCTAGCTTGCTCTGTTTGCATACGGAAGCAATCGCTGTTCATCATAACAGCACACGGATGTCTCATCTCAGCCCAGCGTAACAATACGGAAACATAACTACTTCGCCAGCAACAGAATTACCCGGGCACCTTCCCCCAACTCCGCAACACTTCGGTACTCCCGCCCCGCTCATCTCAGAAGAGCGAGGACAACTCTATTCGGCTCAGCCCATGGCGCAGAGCAGCTGGCTGGCTCAGAGCAGCTGATAGACGCTAACAGGCACACCTCAGCCCAGCTCAGGCCGGCTCTGACCGCAGCCCACAGCGCGGCAGCTGCTCAGATGGCGCGGCCCGTCGGTGCCTGCGCCCCCCCCCCCCCCCCCGCTGCCGGGCGCGTTGTTAGCGCCAGTCGCAGGTGGCGGCCCATCATTACCACCCCACGCATGCACAGCCGGATCAATAGCGGCACGTGCTCATCATCTGACGCCGCAGGGTCCGGACGCCGGATGAGCGGGTCGGCCCGGGCTCCAGCCCGACTCGCTGCTCCCCCCCCCCCCCCCCCCGCCATCCCGCCGGCAGCCTCTTCCGCGCCTCCGCACCGCTAGTAGCCCCCTCTCACCTCCCCACCATCTGCAGTCTCATCTGTGCCTCCCTGCTGTCAGCAGGCTCCTCCGCGCTTCCGCACCGCCAGCAGCGTCCCCCTTGCTCTCCCGCCACCACCACCAGCATTCTCCACCCTTCCAGCACCAGCAGCCTCCTCTGCGTCTTCCACCACCAACAGTCTCCCCTCGCCTTCCCACCACCACCAGCAGCCTCCCCTTACCTTCCCACCACCACCAGCAGCCTCCCATCGCCTTCCCGCCACCACCAACAGCCTCCTCTGCGCCTCCCTGCCGCCAGCAGCCTCCACCGCGCTCGTGCAGCGTTGCCTTCTCCCCTCCCCTCTACTGCACTAGCCTCACTCATGCCGCACGAGCTGCTGTCCGCTGCCCTCCTCTCCGCTGCCAGCAGAATCGGCGCGCCGCTGGCCAGGCCATATTTTCTCGGCCTCGCCACAGTTGTCGGGGGTGGGTTAGATCGCTCCCTTCGGCCTTCTCTTTTATGCAGACCCTTGGTACTGGTTAGAGTCGGTCGTAAGTTCCCGCTTCATTCGTACAACAATAGGAATATTTGAATGGGGCACGTCAGCTGGGCACCATTCAGCGATCCCGAAATTCAGGCAAGTGATGTCATGCTTTGGCCTGCAGGATCAGTGGCCTGAATGTTTAACCAACAAGCGCTCTGAAGGCAATGACGGGGCATTTCCAAAAGCGCTCGATGGCGATTCGAGGCGCCACCAAGATTTGACCACGACACATTGGTCTCCTTAGATCATCCAGCTGGTGACCATCTGCTGCCTCGACATTGCCCCCGCCGCTGGGCGATGAGAATTCCGTCGACGAGCCGGTATCGGCTGCGCCAGACAGATGCGGTGGCCGTAACACATGGCCCGTCAGGCCAATGGATCTCTGTCCCAAGCGTGCAATCAGAGGCCAAACGATCGCTACGGCTGACACCAGGCATGGGAAGCGCCGCCAGCCGCCTACCGGCCCATTGTTGAAAGGCAATAGAAAATCGAGCCATTCGCCATAGCAATATCTGAACCCTGGCCAGGATTAAGGTGTAGCGGCCTCCCCTCCGGTGTTTGGAATGTATTTCCTGAATCGCTCAACAGCTTGTCGTGACATTTGGACTACTTACACGGGATCTTTTCACCTGAAGATACCGGTTCGATTTCCGGTTCCTTCAGTCATCGAAATATGACCCCTTTCCTTTAATTCTCACCTGTAGTCTTATATTATGCATATGTATAACACATATTGCCACAAATTTGCAATACATTTGCAAGAGGTAACTCTCACTTTGATAGGCAGGGCAATGACGGCCTAAATTTTGCCTCGCAACCAAAGTGTGCTGATCGTAACATGCCGAAACGCCTGTCCACGGCGCAAAGCTTTGTCTTACGTCTTATGTAAACAGACATGCTTTTAGCCGATGGGCCAGGGTATCGCAACTTAGCCATCAGCCAGAGCCATGGAGTCGCCAGTGTGCGCCGAGGACGCGATGGAGGACGACTGGGGACAGTTATCAACCAACTCTTAAATTGGGTCCGAAGATGATAATTTACGCCAAACACCTGTTAGACGATCAGGCTGGGCAGGCTGATTGATCTCCGGGAGACATCACTAGAAGCGATGAGGTCAACAACCGCTGTGCATTGACATCCATAATGGCCGACGTCAAAGCGTCGCCAACTAGCCGTCGGAGAGAATGATCGCACAACCGGAGAAATGGGTTTTCTGAAAGGGATCAAAAGTCAACAAAATGCGCAACCGTGCTGCACGACAAATTTTGAATTCGACGTCAGTTAACTCACAGGACTTATATAACGTAAAACCAAATGTTTCAATGATGGTGATGGTGATGATGATGGCTAAGAAGTTCAAGGTCACCTGTGATAAGGCACTGCAAATCTTTCAGTGTAGTCCGGGTATACCATAGGTGGCTTCACATGTCATTGCATTAACACTGGCAGCAAATATGAATTGCTTGAAAGAGGTGTTCTCTGTGGGTAAATGAAAAGCTACGCAGACGTGGTGAATGTGATGTGGCCTCCTTTAACCGAACCTGGTAAGCAAGCCGTAAGATAAGCTTAACATCACTTCAGAATAAGTTGAACATTTCGCAAAAGAGAAAAGTTCCATGCTTGTTTTTGCTTTTTATCAAACAGATCGCGATGGAATCGGCAGAAATCGGCGGAAATCATGCCACACCGACCCCTTCCCACACACACGGATTACACTGCACAAACAGGCGAAACTGCTGAAAGCGTTGGGGTCGTGAAACAGATGCACACCTTTTAAATATTGATATAAAATTGCAGCTTGTAAACTGATGCTTCTCTCGCATCTCTTTCTCTCTTATTTGAAGTGGGGTTGTAAACTGTCTTACTTTCCTGGTTCATGCTTTACAATGTTACGTTTGAAACCTGTTGCTTTGTCTGATGCTTTACTCGCTTATGTTCTCTTTCAGATCAGCTTGTTGGTTATCTATTTGTCTCCATATCCACACCCAATCTTTTTCACTTCATTGGCGCCGTTTCTGGGATCGTTTGCTCATTTCCGCCCCATTTCCCCTGCGGGTATCGGCGTTCCAGCTCAGTGAAGTTGAGTCATCTGTCGTCTCACGCGATCCCGTCCCGCAGACCCTGTTACTTTCTTCATCGCGCCTCAATGGAGCATGTCCTCTATTGCCGCCCCTCCATCCATCACTTCTCTTGGGCCCTCTCCCCGTCCACACTGCGTTATGAAGCGATGTGTTCCAACACAGCCGTCAGACGATTTTCTCTTACCCTTCCTATGTCTCCTTTCCTCCGATGTTCTCCCAGCTCTCAATCACGCATTATATTCCCCATTTTCCTCTTTCATTTTTCTTCATAGAGCTCCGCCAGGCGGTCTCATGCCCCATCAACTCCCTCTCCCCTCCCTCAAACCGCAGCCTCTCTCTCTCTTTCCCTCTCTCTCTCTCTCTCTCTCTCTCTCTCTCTCTCTCTCTCTCTCTCTCTCTCTCTCTCTCTCTCTCTCTCCTCTCTCTCTCTCTCTCTCTCTCTCTCTCTCTCTCTCTCTCTCTCTCTCTCTCTCTCTCTCTCTCTCTCTCTTTCTCTCTCTATCTCTCTCTTGACCCTGGCAGAGCCGGGACCCCGCTAGCGCCGGAGCACCCCTGGCCCGGCCCTCCTTAGCCCGGCCCACTCACAAGCTGTCCTTGATGTGTCTGGTCTCGTCCGAAGCGCTTAGTCGGAAGCCAAGCACGCCTGCCGGCACCGTGGGCGCCTCCAGCGCCTGCTCCGTCACGATCCACACGTAGCCCACCTCCGTCATGTTCAGGAACGCCGCGTCGTTGAAGATGATCTTGCTATCGTTCTGGCTGTGGACGCATGTGATCTCTTGGTCAGCAGTGTGGGTGGAAGCGTGGGAGGCTGCTCACTGGGCAGTAAGGAGATCGTGGGCGCCTGCTCACTGGGCAATAAGGAGACCGTCGGCTACCGCTCACAGGGTAATAAGGAGATTATGGGCGGCTGCTCACAGGGCAATAAGGGGGCTATGGGCGGCTGCTCACAGGGCAATAAGGAGATCGTAAGCGGCTGCAGTATTCGCTCATGATCGGACACTCGAAGGTAGTGGTCGGGAGGAACACTGACTGCAGACGGGGAGCGGTCTGGGAACCCATAGGCTTAGGGTCGTCCAAGCAGTCGCACCACATAGAATCGCCCCACACGGTAGTGTGAGCCGGCTCCACCCAAGCGCTCGCATCTAAGCTAGGATGTGCCTTCTTGTCACCTTTTGGCAAACATCGTCTCGTCATAATGCGCCTATCTGACCGTCAAACTTTAAAACCACCCAGAATACACAATTCGAAATGGAATGAAGAGCCTGAAGCTCCCTGAATTGTTTGTTTCGGCCAAATCAACTTACTGATTTATTCAGTTATTCTGCCTGACGCCAGCTGAGAATGACTCAGCTAGCAGGCCACGTCACTTAGTAAAGTGCAAAGCTTGCAGACCCCAAAACACCAAAACCTTATGTAAACATGAATCTTGATCTAGTGCTCTACTAGGAATTATATTTAAATGTTCAAAAGTTAAACGCGGTAAGAATATCATCACAGACGTTGGGGACAACTATGAAAGGTTAAGACAGCTTTTGTAGTTCTTGACGATATCGTAAAACGACTGTTTTAACAACTGTAAAATAACTGCGCCAGTTTTGCCGCTGCACACCGTACGTCGACGGCCCATCTGTATTCCGCTCGTGCCGGCGCCCTCTCTAGATTGGGCCCGGGTAACGCGGTCGTATTTTTCGCCTGCGGACCAGCGTTTCCGCGGAGATTCGGGATCAATGTCACACTGGCGGCCCAGCGGCCGCGGCCGGCGGCCGATTCCAACTTGTTGCCGCGCGCGAGACGGGTATCGTCGCTGTTGCCATACTGCGGTGTCGTTCAGCGCCGGCGGCGTTCGCCGTTGCTGGGAGCACTGAACAACTGCCGAAGAACTTACGCCTGAGGACGCTCCGTCAATGGGGACAGTGAGGTCACTACACCGCTCTCTGTGCTTTGAGTTGTCGTGAGGAAGGGTGCAGTCTATCCAGTTGGATAGAGTCTATCCAGTCTATCCCGTTGGATATGCAGCCAGTAGTGCAGCCAGTAGCGTCGCAGGAGGAGCCTTCGTGTGCGACGGAGTAGTGTAGTCCCTGCATTGTAGTGGGTGCAGTTTTGTGTAAACGTATAAACCTCGATCCGCCGCGCGGATGCGACTGCTTTCGGTTCGCAGGTACGTTCTGTCTGGATGATAGACTTGTGATTGATTTCCTTCTAGCATAATTCATTCCGACTCTGACTCATAACATATGTGGCTGATTCCGATCGTGTCTCTGAGCACATCATCGCAACTTTGGGCCGATTCTGATTCCGTCTGAAGAAATATGATTATGTTCTGAGACGACTTCGTCTGAGTCGATTCTGGTCATAACAAGTTAGGAAATGACGCAGTCTATGGCCCTCATAAAAGCCAAGATTAGCCTTTATTCCAACAACAATGCAATGCTGCATGACTATCTCATTCGGTGCATACGCAAGCCGCACAAATACGAAGACATCATGTCACGTTTCCACTCGGGTCAACTCCCGGGACTTCGTTGACTCGATTCCGACTCCTGCTCACGGACAGATTCAGAGGTGTTGAATTCCACCAGACTCGCCTAAATTGTGTTGACTCCGGGGTCTATCCCGAACTCATCCTGGAGTCCAGTCCAATCCCGCCGCAGGCACTATGATCACCACATGCCCACGGCCAGGGCCGTTTGTGTAAGGGACCGGGGACGTCTTCTATCCCAGGACACTGCACTGATACCAGTTGACACGTGCGCAGCATATGCTACCCGTGTGCGGAAATGGCTAGTTCTCAACACCCCGAAATAGTCAGATGCCAGAGCGCTTCCTGCACTCTAGCCCGCACAGCAGCCAGAGCGCTTCCTGCACTCTAGTCCGCACAGCAGCCAGAGCGGTGACGAGCGCGCCGCCCACGCACCGCCGTTGCCACGCAGGCACCGCGGTCTGGGCGCCGCCGGCGGCGCGGAGCCCGATGCGTACGCGGCCGCGCGCTCTGTCGGCGCCCGGCATGCCGTCACATATGCGGGCGGCGCGCCAAGCGGCGTGCGGCTGTGATGAACGGCGGCCCGCCCGCGGCGACGGCACGCGACCCCGGAGAGGCCCGGCCGACCGCGGCGCCGCCGGCGCCATATTGATCGCGCGCTCAGCCAGCACACAGAATCTGGAGACAATCAGGAGACGGCTGGCGGCCGCGCGAGGGGCAGCCACGCCCGCGCCTCATAGGCATGCTGGCCGGCCGGTCGGTCGGCGCGGCACGGAAAAAGGCCGCGGCCGCGCGCCGCCATTAGCCGGAGCGGATCTATTGTGGGTCGGAGCGGCGCCGGCGGCCGCCGCCACCGACCGATACGCGGACACCCGGGCGGGTGACACGTAAGAGGCTTACCGACGCCGGCAGGAGTCTGATGCAGCGCTCGGAGGCCTTGTCTCGCCCGTCTCGAGATCGTCAATGACGACCTCAGCACCTGACTGGCACGTGGTCTAGTACGCCGTCGAGCCCCAGAGGTTCTGCTGCCGTTCGTTTGTTCCGCGTTGGAACTGACAGCTTTATCAGAGTAGACCAAGAAAGTGACCCGTCAAACACCCGGCCTCGTTCTAAACAGGCCCTGGTGAACACAGTAAAGCCGAACAGGTTCTTTTAGGGGTTTAGTCACAATCACGCACCACACTTTTATAAACTATTGTCAGTGGTATGGTAAGGTATCATTAACCACAAAACTGCGCGTGCTACGAATATTTCATTATGGTGCCATGAGCTAACCATTCAGGCAGTTTTATTCTTCTAAGTCCAGCGCGTCCTTTCCCGTTTGACCTGCTTGCGAGTGAAGATGGCGGAGGGGTCGTTTGCGTGTGATGCAGTGATAAAGCCCGGCTGTGCTGCGCCAGCGGCCGGCTCCCTTCTGGTCACTCCTCGGCGCAACGCGCTGGGTCTGGCCCTCGACCTCATCGCTCGCGCCACTGGTATGACAGCATGACAACATCACTCACAACTGTTCTGCGTGCTTGGTGCACGTGGGTGATTCCCGGTTGTGCCGGAATGCTCTCAGGGTTCAATTAAATTGCATTGGCGTCAGCGTGGAATCAATCCTTTCGTCGCTGTGCAGCTGAAAACCGTTCTGAGCAGAGCGTAGTTTCAAGCCCTTGGCTGACAGCATGAATGAGTCAACACATCAAAATGCGACTAAAAGCTGTATTATGCGACAGCCTGCGAGAAATATAAATTTGTTTATCAGTCTGTCGTAATCTCATTAAACAGGGAGGCCCATTTCAAACAACTCGTATTCTCATATGCACACCCATTGACTGAATCCTGATACTAAATGAATTGTTCATAGACACAAGGCTAGATTTTGCTGAGCCAACTGTAATATCCGAAGTAAAATTGGTCATGACAATAAACATAAAATGAGCAATGCAACGAAAATCATGCACTGTGTTGTAATTTCTTACACCGTCTGTCAGGCTTACATGTGTTCGCAGACTGAATTTTCAGGGTCCGGTCCACTCTGGTACGTGAGGCCTAGAACCTAATCTATCTGCAATCCGGTTTTTCCGAAACACCTGAATCCAGTCCATTCGATCTATCTTAGCATACATCTTGTTGAACATTATCCACCTTAATCCGGTTCCGCCTTTCGGCCTAATTTCACATAAGCTCCTTAATACGCGCCCGGATGGCCCGCTGAAAATCAAACGTTCGTTTGGAGGTCAACTCGACCACCCTGAGATCTAGCTAGAGATACCACATTCACAGCATGGTGGGCTGGCCTGTGTGTAAACTCGCCTGTGTTAAAACTCGAGGTCCTTAGGTTATCATCTAAAGGGTCAAACAAGGCCAAACAAGATCAAACTTCACCTTGGTGTCCAAAGTGCTCCAAGACCTCATGCAACTGCCTCGAATCTAAATATATGTTCCAAGCAAAAAGCCCCCGTTGTTCATTTGCGGTCAGTGGCCTTGTGTGACCCTTTGAAGAAGGCCGTGATGGTCAAAACCTAAGACATTTTTGTGCCTTTTAAAGAAAAATTAAAAAAACGTCAAGGATTACGCTAAGCGATACGTTCCTGAAAGCAAAAGGTTGATTAGAGTCATTTTAAGTCAATTACCCAATCATATTTTATCTTAAGAAGTCCATGGAAAACATATGTTGCAATCTCTGCTATCAAAAAATTTCGCAATCATCACGAGAACTGCCCAAAAAAACTAACCCCAACGGAAAACAGGTTGCTTGACCTCAGTCTAATCTTCATACCTGACCCAAGACCAACGGAAGTCGTCGTAATCCTAAACTAAATTGCCAACCTATCTAAGAAAATATCTCAGAGACGTATAGCTTTGTCTAACACTCCGTTGTTATTGAACCATAAAGCCTAGAAATTGTCTTCGCTGACAGCCATGGCTTGATTTTGAAATCCCATAAGTCAATGACCTTACAAGGAACACATAATTTTTACGCCACAAAAATCCGCTGTTTAAATGCACAGATTTACAAAGCTTGGCGCAGCCGCGCTGTGTCTTCCAAAAATTAGTTGGGAAAACCTTCGGAACGCTCAAGATGACATCCCTCCCCCCCCCCCCCCCATCTCCATCCAAGCGCGTGCTAATAGAACGTAGAGCGCATTCAATATCACCATTTATCGCCATTCTTTTTCATATGACATGTGCGATTTCAATCTTACGTTTCTTGTTTTAGCCCCTTGGTCATAGCCCCAACATATGCGCTTTAAAGAATGGCACGGGATTTATACATACCTGCGATGCACACAGCATTCACTTGCAATCCATCTTCCTGCTACATTTTCTACCCTGGCTTCTACCATACCCTGGCATACATTATTCTACTATACCATACAGCATTCAACAAGTCTTGTTATGCTGTGTTTTGTGATTTGTAGGAGCCAGTTAGCAGCTTATGCGATAACGTTAGGGCAGATGTGGCGCCTATTTCTGCCGACCAATAACGCTTCCCGAACTTGATTTCGTGCGTCATTGTTGCCACACAGGTGTGCAGCCAGATGTGCCCACATTTCCTATACCAGCAATAGTGAAAATGGTTGCAAGCTACCAACTGAGATTGAAAAACAAACTTAAGATATTCGTGAATTCTGTAACAACACTAATAAGTTAGATGTTTTGATTTTTGGACCGGTTAAGTTCCTTGTTGTTAAAGAAAAAGCAGCCGTAAGCAAAGTTCCCATCAGAGGCACCGTAGCGCTCAGCGTTAACCTAGTCCGAGATGCATTCATCATCTATGGTCGCCACAGAGGCCGAACTAGTGCGCCGCGTGCTCGTCTGGAGCCGTCAGGGAGAGAGCCCGATTGGGAGCTTCCTACCCACACCTGTATGCTCCCCACTATAGCCATGTGTTGCGATGTGAGCACACTCACAAATGTTAACTGAATGCAGTACGTCAGTATGTCAGGTAGCTTACGCGTCTCTACATGCCTTAAAATAATAGACTGACTATCGAACTATCATAAATGGTAAGTCATGGTCTCTCATTTCATGTCACCGCATACAATGATACTTTTCAAGCTTTGGAAATAAGACAACATCATATCTCAGAAATAACCAGTGTACTTGTGTGCGATAAAGGCCCTGATGAACTAATAACCCTACTTACTGTACGAGTAAGTTGAGCAGTGTAAACTAGTCCACTTTGTGCTGTGTCGTTTCAAATTTCCAAATCAGACTCAATCCAGTCTGAGGATAAGTCCACGATCCACGAGTTCGCACAATACGTGAAGCGGTTTCTTTTCGCATCATAAAATATGTATCCGCCGAGACATCAAACAAGCATCGTATTGGCGCATCTTCACTGAACTGTTTGGACTGAGAAATGCTGTAGGTTCTTGCAGGAGTGCATCACAAGGATCCGCAGTGCACTGGAATGTACAATTTACAACCGAATGTTTCTGACTGTACAGCAGACATTCCGGGAATGCAACTTGCCGCTAACTGCAAGTAGTATGCATGTTGCTGTCACTCAGGTGTGACCAGCCCGACGAGCTAGAGTTCGACCTGACGAAACGGAGTTCGCGGACACGCGTCTGGAAGCCATGGCGTAGAGCAGAGAACGGTTGTGGGTGCGGTTGCAGGTACGGGCACGGGAAAGAGAGACAGAGACAGTGACAGAGAGAGAGAGAGAGAGAGAGAGAGAAGAGAGAGAGAGAGAGAGAGAGAGAGAGAGAGAGAGAGAGAGAGAGAGAGAGAGAGAGAAGAGAGAGAGTGAGAGACAGACAGAGAGAGTGAGAGACAGACAGACAGACAGACAGACAGACAGACAGAAGACAGACGACAGACAGACAGAGACAGAGACAGAGACAGAGACAGAGGACAGAGACAGAGACAGAGACAGAGACAGAGAGACAGAGACAGAGGACAGAGACAGAGACAGAGACAGAGACAGAGACAGAGACAGAGACAGAGACAGAGACAGAGACAGAGACAGACAGAGACAGAGGACAGAGACAGAGACAGAGACAGAGACAGAGACAGAGACGAGACAGAGACAGAGACAGAGACAGAGACAGAGACAGAGACAGAGACAGAGACAGAGACAGAGACAGAGACAGAGACAGAGACAGAGACAGAGACAGAGACAGAGACAGAGACAGAGACAGAGACAGAGGACAGAGACGAGACAGAGACAGAGAAGACAGAGACAGAGACAGAGACAGAGACAGAGACAGAGACAGAGACAGAGACAGAGGACAGAGACAGAGACAGAGACAGAGACAGAGACAGAGACAGAGACAGAGACAGAGACAGACGAGACAGAGACAGAGACAGAGACAGAGACAGAGACAGAGACAGACGAGACAGAGACAGAGACAGAGACAGAGACAGAGACAGAGACAGAGACAGAGACAGAGACAGATACAGAGACAGAGACAGAGACAGAGACAGAGACAGAGACAGAGACAGAGACAAGACAGACGAACAGAGACAGAGACAGAGAACAGAGACAGAGACAGACAGAGACGAGACAAGACGAGACCGAGACAGAGACAGACAGAGACAGAGACAGAGACAGAGACAGAGACAAAAAAGAGAGATAGGGATATTTATATATATATATATATATATATATATATATATATGTTATGTATTATATTATATATGTATAATATATATATATATATATTATCTGTATATATATGTAATATATATATATATACATATATATATATATATATATATATATATATATATTATATATATTTCTCTCTCTCTCTCTCTCTCTCTCTCTCGCTCTCTCTCTCTCTCTCTCTCTCTCTCTCTCTCTCTCTCTCTCTCTCTCTCTCTCTCTCTCTCTCTCTCTCTCTCTCTCTCTCTCTCTCTCTCTCTCTCTCTCTCTCTCTCTCTCTCTCTCTCTCTCTCTCTCTCTCTCTCTCTCTCTCTCTCTCTCTCTCTCTCTCTCTCTCTCTCTCTCTCTCTCTCTCTCTCTCTCTCTCTCTCTCTCTCTCTCTCTCTCTCTCTCTCTCTCTCTCTCTCTCTCTCTCTTATATATCCTGACGCAGATCAGGTAGAGTCGTGACTCAAGCGCGGTGGACCCACCTGAAATAAAACAGATGAACGCTTAACCAAGGTGGTCCAGCCTACCTGCACAAGGTGTGCAGCTGGTAGAGGAATGGCTCGGGTAAGAGATGGACCTACCTGGCGTAGAGCAGGTAGACGCGTGACTGGAGGGCGCGGACGGTCAGCAGCTGCTCCCGGAACCTGGTCAGGCCCGGCTCAAACTCAACCACGTCTTCCACCTACGCGCACACGGCCAGACGATGTCAGACAGGCTAAGGCAGGCCGGGCAGAAGGCGCGCACCAGCCAGGCAGAGGGCCCAGTACGCCCCCACGCACATCTGCAGCGGTGTGACCATATCAGAAGAACCGCCCAAAGCAGCACAGTCGGGAAGCGCGCACTGAGAGCAGGCCGGTACCATCCCCAGCATGCTTTATTTCAACACTGCGGATGGTGCAGTTCAGTGATTGGCGTGTATACGAATACGGTAAAGGTAAGATTTCAGCGAATTTTGTTTGATGTCCCCATGGTTTATACAAGACACGGCGCCCAGCACGCGCCATTCACATTCATTGTTCCAGCTGCTCACGTCGAGGCCACAGTGTGGGCAGAGATACATATGGATAACCTGGTTTCACAAAGCGAACTTCCTTGCTGCATTTCTCGTTAAAATTGATGAGAGATATGAAGCCGATGGCTTTAACCGTGTCTAGCAAAGGTTATGATTTGTTCAGAAGCCTGCAAGTTTTTATACCTACCGTAATCAAAGTTTTGAGAACTTTCTGCGCCAAGTGTTAACAATAATATTTTAACACGCGCACGGGTGGCCGGCTGGATACCTTTCGTTAGGGTGGGGGTCAACTTGACCCCCTGGTGTCTCAGGAACTAGGTGAGCTAGAGACACCAAATTCACAGGGTGTCTTGACCTGTACGTGAAATCACTTAGGTCGAAGTTTTAGGTTCCTAGATCGTGCTCTTCGGGTCAAACAAGGTCCAATAAGGTCAAATTCCAGATCAGTCTAAAAAAGGACCCTAGAACCTAGATAGCTGTTCTTAGCTAGAGGTCACGTACTTATTTATGGTCAGTGACCTTGCTTGACCTCTTGAAGGTCATGGTAACCAAATCATGCGAGACCGTCTTGAGTTTTGCACTTGAATAAGCGACAAAGATCCCGCTAGACAGTATGTTCCTAAAAAGAAAAAAAAATGCTGAACTGGGTCATTTTAGATCAGTGACCTATTCTGACCTTTGATACGTGCACGGAAGATACATAATCCGGTTCCTGTTATCAATAAACTCGAAATGAGCACAAGGAACTGTTCCATACAGCAAGCCCTAGGGAAATTAAACTGGTTGGTTTTGACCTTAGTGTGACCTTTATACCTGACCCTAGGTCAAATTAATTTCTTCATATCATTGTTGTGTTACCTAAGCAAGTATCTCAGAGCTTATTGCTTCGTTTCACACTCCGTTGTTGGATTAAATTGAATGATTCCCTAGAAACTGCCTTCGCTGAAACCAAGGCCGGACGTTGACTTGCCATAGGTTGGCAATCTTACACGGTACATCTAACTTTTCTTTACGCCAGACGATGCGCTATTTAATTGTCTACATCTATGCAAAATTTGGCGCGGTTACATCGTGACGTTCGGAGACCATTCCGAAAAAACTTTGGAGGCGGTCAATTTGACACCCTACCCGAGCGCGTGTTAAAAGACGTGGTGCAGAATAAAGCTGTCTTGTTCCATGCCCCATGGGGAGAGGGAGGGCACAGCATTGGAAATAGCCAACATTGTAAGCGAATACGAAAATCACTTTTCGACGAATGTGCGTAAGTAGTTAAGTGTGGCATTCTACACGAAGGCTGGCCGACGCTGGTTATGTTCGCCTCATAGTGAGTTTGAACGTATCACTTACAACACGAATTCACATCAACAGTCAAGATCTCGCTGGTACCCAGTCACACGCGAGCCGTCAGCATATATGAAGAAAACTTTTGCTGCGCAATGTGAATACTGATGTTTACATTGGTGATGCAATGTCTCAGTGTACTGGCACCGTTGGAAATTCTTAAATGTGAGAACAAAACTTGGGGATATATACTTCATGCCCCACTGTTTTGTTAGCACTGTACCACAAACCGCTTGCTGGCAGGTGCTAGGCTTGAACCTATTAAGGAAACACAAAAAGTGGCCAGATTTCCCCTCCCCTCCCTCTAGTGCAAATGCTAAGTGAAACTATTGGTTTTATTTCCATAGTATTGGTGACCAATCGATCAATTATCATGTAGCAATCAATCACCAGTTATAAATTACCAATCACTTATCGTTACACTTATCTTTTTCAACCACAGCCTTCTTCATTTTGTCTTTTCTCTCAGTCGAATAATAGACCAATCAACAATCTAGATTCGGCGCACGGTAAGCGAAGCTAAGAAAGTGGTAGAAGACTCGTAAAACCATCAGAAAATTGTAGAGAGTACCATAACTCTCGTGCACAATGCATAAATGTGTACTGAGACCATGTTTCGCGCCTGGGTGTGGTTGTTAAGACCATCTTTCGCGCTCGGGTGCGGTTGGTAAGACCATCTTTCGCGCCCGGGTGTGGTTGTTAAGACCATCTTTCGCGCCCAGGTGTGGTTGTTAAGACCATCTTTCGCGCCCAGGTGTGGTTGTTAAGACCATCTTTCGCGCCCGGGTGCGTTTAGTAAAACCCTAGCCTTGAACGGCATGCCTCCATCACATAATCGCGCTTTTAAACGCAAACATCGTCTTGTTCGAGAACTTGTAATACCATACCTACCATGCCATAATACCATCTCAGAAACTGATACCGTACAAGAAACGCTTGTATCACAGCAGCAGCACGTTTAGTTCAGCAGCAATAATTAGGCTCAGAGTCTTTTAAGACCCCCATTCAGTCGGTGATGATTCAGTTCCACCACTAGATAACTCATAATCACCCCATCTATATGCCAAGGCACGCTATCGCAACAAAAACATACTCTTTGTTTCAAGCCCCGACCTGGCTGGCAATCTTATAACGTCCTCGGTTATGAAGTAATCATGACAATAAAAAAATCAGACCATGGCAATGCATCACATGCATTAAACCACGATACAACGCTGAACGCAAACGCAATTAAAACCATTAAAACAATTAAAACAATTAGTTACAATTAAAACAATTAGTAAAAGTCACGAGCATTTTTATCTGTGAACATCAGGATGTACCGATACGTATTTACAAATATAAGTGCAATAAAAAACAATTTATCTATGCACGATACGCACGCATAACAATGATATTGAAACGCTCGCGATGGCGATGCTGGAATCTGCTTGAATATATCAAAAGGAAGTTTGTGTGAGTCTGTTTTAGACGGATTCGCAACTTTCGAGCTCCGCCACGTCCTACCAGCTCCGGAAGAGTTTGCTGTTCAGGGTTTGTGAATGTGATGGATATATTTGATATGATATTTCAAAATGAGCAAAGAGTGGTGTACGAAGTGAAAATTGGTGTTTATAATTTCCGCCATTCTTCAGCAAGTCATTTCATCACTGACGGAGCTCCCCTGCGTGGTTCAGTGGATAAAGCCAAGGAGAGCGGTGTCGCGTTCCGCTTCACGGCAGCGTACAGAAACACACTGTACTGGTCACATAGACTCGGTTAGAACTTACTTTTTCAATTGAATGACTAATAAATTTGATCTAATTTTACCTCAAATCACCAAACACACAAATCTCATTCTAGGTATCTAGAATAGTAGTTGTGTGTATGGAATGCTCCCGTCTCACAGCTGCACCCAATACAATAAATTTAGCCAGGAGCGAATTGTAAAGAAAAGTAACATTCTTGTATGCCACTGGTACACCGATTTTGAACGGCTACTTGATCTGACCTGACCCATGTGGGGGAACAGAAATGGTCGGTATGGATTTCTCACAGTCTTAACGCTTATTTCCATGCCCTCAACATCCGTCTTGATGTGTAAGCGTAGGTTTTAGCTGCATCTATCGAAACAGCCGTTTTGACATTTCGTGTCCTCTGTTGGCCTTATTTCTCATACAGTGTTTGAAAGTGGAGATCCCAGGAGAGGGAGTTAATTGCCCCCACCCCCGGCCGGACGTGGCAACCTCAGACCCCCGCCCTGGCGCGGGTAAACCTTGTCGAACTCAGTCGTCCCACGTTCACTCGGCAACTCGTTCATAAGACAGGCCGCTCGATATGCCAAGGAGCGTGTCCTGCCGTCGTGCGTACCGCCGGCGTGGGGGGAAGGGACGCAGGTCTTGGTTCACACGGATAGAACGGTCACTGGTCCGTGCGTTGGCGTATGTTGGAAGCAAACAGATAAGATCTGTAGGTTCACCTCTCTCACGGGCTTTATGCGCAACGAAAAGTTTGCACTTCATGCATTTGGCGAGGCGTGGCAGAGTGCGGGTCATTTTGCACGCGAGACACGTGTTCATCCTTTGGGAGGCCAGTAACTACTCTGGTAGCGAAGGTAACTACTTTCAGCAGTCTGGTTTCGTTAACAGCTAGCACCTGACCATAAACTGAAATACAGCATCTCACGCGCGAGATAAGTAAACCCTGCACGGTGGTCAGCAGCACTCGTTGCGGGCGGAAATGTCTCAGGTCGCGGTGACCGACAAAGATGACGATGCATTTTTTGACTACACCACTGACGTATGCGTCCCAGTTCACGTGGCGGTCAACTAGCACGCCCAAGTTTTTTGCGGTCTGGCTCTACCCTACGGTCTCCCTACCGACCTGCACGCTGACAGGAGAAAGTCCGCGGGTGTTGTGCCTGGTGCCAAGAGAAGGAGTTCGGTTTTTCAGACGCTGAGTTGAAGACCATGGACATGGAATCATAATGCTAGGAAGGACAGGGTGGTTTCCATGCATTGGGTTGTGGGAAGGTTGTAGGAGGGAGGGAAACTTGTGTTTGACATCAGATTTAAGGATTTGAGTGTCGTCAGCGTACTGGGTCGCATGAGCGTCAGGCGGGTGCAGGCTGAGGTCAGGTCGTCAGGCGGGTGCGGGCTGAGGTCAGGTCGGCAGGCGGGTGCAGGCTGAGGTCAGGTCGTCAGGCGGGTGCAGGCTGAGGTCAGGTCGTCAGGCGGGTGCAGGCTGAGGTCAGGTCGTCAGGCGGGTGCAGGCTGAGGTCAGGTCGTCAGGCGGGTGCGGGCTGAGGTCAGGTCGGCAGGCGGGTGCAGGCTGAGGTCAGGTCGTCAGGCGGGTGCGGGCTGAGGTCAGGTCGTCAGGCGGGTGCAGGCCGAGGTCAGGTCGTCAGGCGGGTGCAGGCTGAGGTCAGGTCGTCAGGCGGGTGCAGGCTGAGGTCAGGTCGTCAGGCGGGTGCAGGCTGAGGTCAGGTCGTCAGGCGGGTGCAGGCTGAGGTCAGGTCGTCAGGCGGGTGCGGGCTGAGGTCAGGTCGTCAGGCGGGTGCGGGCTGAGGTCAGATCGTCAGGCGGGTGCGGGCTGAGGTCAGGTCGGCAGGCGGGTGCGGGCTGAGGTCAGGTCGTCAGGCAGGTGCAGGCTGAGGTCAGGTCGTCAGGCGGGTGCGGGCTGAGGTCAGGTCGTCAGGCGGGTGCAGGCTGAGGTCGTTGATAAATATTGCGAATAAAAAGACCAGGGGTTGATCATTGGAAGACCCCAATGGCAGTGGGAAGGATATCGGAGACCACTCTGTCACTAGAAAGAGAAGAAATGCAGACTTACTGGGAATGACCAAAAATGTATGGGGAGAACCGGGCCGGGCCAGCGTTATAGAGCTGGAGCTTGGAAAGTAATTGAAGGTAAGGAATGTTGATGAAACATTCACCGATATCCAAGAGGCCCAGGAGGAAAGATGACCACGGTGCGGTTGTTCACGGTGAGCGGAGCAGTCTCCGCGCAATGGTGGGGAAGGAAGCCATGGCGGGGTGAGGACCAATGGTGGGGACGGAAGCCATGGCGGGGTGAAAACAAAAGACTGTTGTTACGACGGTAACTGAGACCGACGTTGGCTCGCCGGAGTAGAAAATGGGATGAAACAAGGAGTGCTTCCCGGAATCAGGAAAATCACAAGGGGTGAGGCAGGTGTTGACAATATGGGGAAGAATACGGCTTCAAAACACTGGAGTTGGATACGAATACGAACATCATCAGATCCACACGACCCAGGACGCTCTATAAAGAGCATGACCTTGTGCAGCACGCCCAGCGCCGTGCCAGTCGACCAGAAACCACAAGCGCCCTCCATGAGTAGGCGACATGGGACGTCAGGCTGCTCCCAGAGACCGGCCAGCCTGACTGCAACACTGGGGCCGACATTGACCAAATAAGCATTCAGCTCGTCCGGGGCGCGTCAGGAAGATTGCGAGAACTCATCTTTTTGCCCCTAACACCGGGCAGATAATGTGGTTCAGAGAGCTGCTTCCCTGCTCACGCAACCTCTCGCCAAAATTCGCCTAGTGGTCCCCTCGGGCGCAACACGCCCCTCTGCTATGCCGTGAGGTTAAGAGCCAGCGGGGTGCCAGCAGGTGCGCCCAAACTCACTGATGTCAGTTTGGTTGGAACTTGTTTGTCAATTGTTTGTAGAAGACCATACCAGCGACTAATGGGCGCCTAAAAATATCAGACAAGCGGACGTTGTACAAATCACGAAGCAGACAAATGTGGTACATACGTTTGAACAGTCGAGTACTGATGCGGATAGGCTTAACATGACAGTTTTGCAAAACTAAGAGCGCGCAAACAAAATGGCGAGGGCTACAGGCATAGTTAAAATCTCCAACACACTGAATGACGCTATACAAACTAGAAATGGTCTCGTCTAAAGCGGCCCAAGAGAAAGGTGGATTGTCTGACAAACTGGTTTAGATCAAACGATCACGACATATCATTGAACTGTTCCTTTCCAGCGTTACTTGCAGGGTCGAGCAAATTATAATTTAAATCATCCATAATGACGATCGGTCCGCGGACTACAAGCATTCGCTGATATTGCAGCTACAGTTCACTTAAGTCCGCCAGGAGAGCAGCCACGGCGCGGCGGGGGGGAGGGGCGGGGGGGAGGGGGTGGGGGCGCGCTAAACCGCAGCCACAGTAAAATAAGGACCGGACTCCGATCTCACTCGCAGCCAGAGGGACTCCAGCAGACAGTCCGAACACTCGGATGCCGGTCGCGTGACAGCTGTAGCTTTGTACCAGTCACCGCTCAAAATTGCCACACCCCCGCAGCTGACCTCGCCTAGCCGGTCCGAACGCTACAGCGCAGAGCCGGGGACTGTGACCACCCTGGACGCAGCGGCAGATCGAAGCCAGGCCTCGGTGATTACACAAAAGTCGTAATGCAGCTAATTTAGTCAGTCATGCTGCAGTGGAACTATCTTCGGCAGCAGGGACTTGATGTTGATAAATCCTACCAGCAGGCTCCGACGACGACCGTCCGGAGAAGAGCGCTGCCACGCCTATTCGCCTCTGTAGCCCCGGCACCCGGCGCCGGCACCGCGCCTGCCGCGCCGGGCAGCGCGAGCGACCGCAGACCGGCCACGGTGACGGTCACCATGGCCGCTGTGCGGGACGAGGTCGCCTCGGGGTCGGCCAGCGCGAGCGACCGCAGACCGGCCACGGTGACGGTCACCATGGCCGCTGTGCGGGACGAGGTCGCCTCGGGGTCGGCCAGCGCGAGCGACCGCAGACCAGCCACGGTGACGGTCACCATGGCCGCTGTGCGGGACGAGGTCGCCTCGGGGTCGGCCAGCGCAAGCGACCGCAGACCGGCCACGGTGACGGTCACCATGGCCGCTGTGCGGGACGAGGTCGCCTCGGGGTCGGCCAGCGTGTCGACAGGGCCGACGGGTTGGCGCACCGCTACAGGACAGCGCCGGTGACGATGGCGCAGGTCCGAATCGAGTTGGTGGCGATGAAGCTGATGCCGCAGCCGTCACGAGCGGGCATGTTAACGCCAGGAGCACCACCTGGCTGGCGAGATCGCGGCGCGCCTTGACGCGACAGTAGCACTGCTTAGTCGACCGTCTCTCCGACTGGACACCGAATCCACGACACTACGTCACGCAGACGATCGCTCTCACACAGCCCGCGGGACGAGGGCCCGTCACCGACAGGCCCGCCGCACGAGGCACAGTGTGGTGAGGCAGGAGGCAGCGGAGCTCCCGGCACCGCAGCCCACCAGGGGCGCGGCGCACGGATGGTAAAAGTGTATTTTTTGTCGCCGACCAAATTTTTGGACGAAAAATTGTCGCCAGGAGCGTAAAGCAACACCATATGACAAAATGGTCATTCGGTCCGTGCCCAGTAGCGTCATTAGTAATCAGCCTGTCAGTGAAAGTCTCTTTCATCACTGCGATTTTCAATATCATGCACATATCCGAAACGTGCAGTCATACACTGCCCTTGAACAAATGTCAGGATAATTGCTGCTGCTAGAAAAGCAGACGCACCTGCTCTAAACTCATGAGATAGCCCAATCTCAATAGGAATTTTCTTCTACCCTCGAGACTTGCCGGGGCCTCGCGTTTAAACTCGATCTTTGGCTGAATTTGCTTTCTTTGACCGCAACAAAAAAACAATGAATGATCTCGACAGCCAGGGCAGCAGAATGCATGACAGATTCCCGAACCAGTAGCTGAAGCGGCACTGGAAGTGACGTCAAATATGGGGGCCTCCACGGGGCCACGCCCCTTATGAAAATCACGCGTGCGCTTTGAGCCCCATCTCAACCGTCATAAAACTATCCATCATACCTTAGGCGTGCTCCAAGCCTGGTGCGCCATATGTGGACTGGTGGGCGCCTTTCGCCGTGCCCCGACTAAGTTGCATCGAAATTTTACAATAACTTCACATCCGGTGGATAGCTCGTTCTGAACAAGTTACTCGCCCTGACATGCAAGGGAGGGGGGGGGGGCGATGCGACCCCCCCCCCTCCCCCCCTCATGGTTTTCTGGGGATACCAACGCGGCACATTGTGCAGCCTTGCTCAAATCCTTGTTAGCCTATGTGGCATCTATTGTGCGCGTGCTGACACCAAAAAGTGCTCCTAGAAATTCCGGTTTCAGAGAAGCGATGTTTTTTGCGACCACGGCAAGACGATTCAAGGCCGGCGGGTGCGGCGGGGGACAAGCGACGATTCTGCGGACCGCGCGCGGAAGGGTTGGCACTGCTACCTGAACGAAACCCTACATTATAAACATAGGCCCCAAACATATAAAACTACATGCCATTGTACTCATAATTAAACAAAGGGTACACCTCTTTATGTTTCATGCCACTTCATTGCATGGTCTCGTTCCTATGAACATGCAAAGCTGATGTTTGGTTTTCAGGAAAATTTGACCTTCGACTTGGTCTAGTGGGGTCAGTTAACAACAGGAGTCATTCTACCGATCATGAGATCCCGTTAAAGACAGTTCACCGCTTGTTTGTTTTGTTTTCGAGGCTTTACCTTTCTAAGTTTGCACACGTCAGAGATTCCTCCCCCCCCCCCCTCCACCAGTACGCGTTACAAAAAAGCGGGGAATCAGGGAAAGGGTTAAAATTGTTGGCTGCAATCCTCTTTCATTTATTTTATATATGCCGGTGTAAGGATCTGCATTTCAGATCATGAAAACATCAACTGCTACAGCAGAATGACACATTTCATTACCAACATCTACACATTGGTAGAAATTCAGTAAGCAACCCAAACTTGCCCTTTGCATACAAGTAGCAAGGAAATGTAAGGTTATCTGTGATGTCTGTGCTGTATAATGCAGGAGTGTCAATTAAAATTGATTTCTGCTTCACTACCCAATGTCTATGTTGGGTTGGCCCCTATAATACTGATTTCTTCCTTCCCCAACCAACATTTCTAGCTGGAAAATTTCAAAAGATATGAGATAAAAGCTCCTATAATACAAAACCGTCTCTGGACTTAATTTATTGACCATGATCAATGGGTTGCTATCTCCCTCTAATCACGCGTAAAAAATTAGCACTCCTGACATTATGCCACGACCACACAAACTACATTTATTTCTACAATCAGTGTAGGCTGCATATAAGGTAGTCTGTCTGCCTTCACAGGCTGTACTTAAATGCATACACTGATTATAGGGCAAGCACAAAAATGCCATAAATTGACATTTCAGAACCATTATCACTTCCTCCTATTCTCCTTCATAAGAAGTGCCATCAGACTTCAACAACAGATCCACGGTTCTTTGAAATGGAAGAAGGCTGGCCGTTTTTGACTACTCCAAGGTGTCAATAGCCCATCATCTTGAAAAGGCGGTTTGGATAATCACAGGTCAATTTCTACCTTGATCGGATCATCCCGCCGACTTACCCTGAACTGTCAATGCCTCTCGTCGCTGGGGACAGGATGCTGAGTCACGGCACAGCCAAATAAGTAGACAAGGGCAGAAATTAAACCCTAGGCAGGTATTCATGACACTGCAATGCGAGTGCCACCTACAAAGTTGCAGTGCATTGAAAGTCACCGCTCACCTTATGTCGGTCGCATCGCAGCATTTGAAACACGCCCTTGCGGTGGGATGAATCCCCATATCTAGATCGGTTTCAGTACTTTATACTGTCTAGTTTGGGACACTGAGAGTTAAAAACAGCGATTGGCTGTTACAAACAGCGAACCGGCCGATCGGCCGGACCATGGGAATAACACTGATTTGTCGCCGACCTGTCGCCGAGTCGGCCAACCAACTAAAACCCATAGGATATTTGTGTCGCCGGGTTGGAATGAAACCCAAAGAAGACACCAGGGTGCTGTAGAGTATGGTAAAGAGTCTATACAGAAACGTCTGCTTGTGTTGTGTGACGAACTTTATTGCCATGAAGGCATGACATCTATGTTTGGAGACTTCATGTTATGTTTTACATAATGTGTTGTATTTTTTCGTCTTGGCCGTCTGCAGAATCTGCTGTTCAAAAACATTTTTGGCACCAAACTTCTTGTAAATACATGCGTTTTTGTCGCCGACCTTATGCATCAAGTGGGCAGGTTTGACCACCCCTTGACGCGGCGTACAGGAGTCTGTGTCCGAGGCGTGAGAACTGATGGTAGGCAGAGCAGGGCGGTATAGTGTCAGCTCTAAGCCGGTTTCCGTCAACACCGTGCGCAGTGAGCTGCATAAAGCGTATACGGCTTACTATGGTGTAGCTTCGTTGAATGAGTTGTGGGCGTGAACAAAGAAAAATGACCCAACCTAACCCCAACACACGACAGCAAACGGGTTGCTCCCAGATTTAGTTCATAAGCTTCTCAAAGTTTGGGGCTGAAGCCCAAAGTTGGTGGGGTGGGGGCGAGGGGAGGCTGAAGCGCCGCCCTACGCCACCTGAATACGGAACTACGTCGCTGGTACAAGTGCGCACGAGCAGGACAGGGACATGCGAGCCCGCTCGCCGCTGCCGCCTTCTCACGTCCGCCACCTGAATACGGAACTACAGCCGCTGGTTACAGCGCACACGAGCAGGACAGGGACATGACGAAGCCCGCTCGCCGCGGCTCTGCTCACGTCCGCCACCTGAATGCGGAACTACGCCGCTAGTACAGCGCACACGGCAGGCGCCGCTGGTACAGGCGCACACGAGCAGGCGCCGCTTGCGTACAGTGCACACGAGCAGGACGGGATATGACGGGCCCGCTCGCCGCGGCCTGCTCACGTCCGCGACCGTTATTAGACATTGCTGCTGGCAGCAGCTTGACAGTACAACGCCTTAATGCCTGCCTCATCACTGAAATGGCCGTCAAGACCGTGTCTACCATTATGAAACGTGCGCAGTCCAACCACAAATCGGTCGAGCGAGAATGGTACAGGCATGGTCAGAGCCAAAAACCAGCCCAGACGCGTGCGACTTCATCAGTAATAGCATTTTTCTCAAAATCCTTATGATAGCTCAGAATTTCAATTTAAAGCAGCTGACACTGCGGGCGAAATGTCATTTGACTCCCTGCCCACAACTATGAAAGCAATGCGTCTCATTTGTCTTGTTTTTTTCCATCATGTGAGTTCTGTAATGTTTGCAACACACGACTGTGTCAAAATGTTGGAGTGATAAGTGCTACAAAAGCTTGGAACACCCTGTTTAGATAAAAATATGTATGAACATGAAGCAATTATCCCGCGAATTCAACAAAACGTTATACTAGGCCTTAGTGTGTTCCCCTACGACGCTTATCCCAGTGGCTCTTTTTGAGGCTCACTTTGGCTTTGGGAATGGGAGTATCACATGATCCATGTGACGCACTGATTCAAACTCAATTAACCAGCCTCTCGGTAACAGGTCCTTGACCGCTGGGCCAATCACAAAGCTATTTATTCGCATCAGTAGACGTGCGCACGGTCGTTACCATGACGACAGTGGTAGCCACCGCAAGGAAGAAGTGTAGCGTTGTGACAAAGTGTAGTCAGCATCATTTGGATTCTATTTACATCTTGGCAGTGCTGCAGAAGCACTACCCAGTGCCATAATTAGATGGGATTAGTCCTCAGGTTTCATTAGAACATTTTTTTTTAAACACGCCCAATATTGGGACATTCCCTTTAATGGAAATGGCCGCATGAGGTGTATCACTATAACAGTGCCACGAAAGCTGATCAAATGTCTGTTGGTGCATTTTTCAGGGATGCCTTAAAAGCTTTTACCACAACATTAAAACGGTATATGGAAGACTGGAGCCTGCAATATCGCAGACTCATTTCTGAAGACATGTGACGTAAATTCAACATAAAAATCGGAGGCGTAGAAAAGTCTCGAATGCAAACATAGAAGTCGATGTTTTAAGACTTCAAAATAGAAACTTAGGCCTCTCGTGTCTCGAGATTAACAACCGAACAGGATCACCTCAACCAAAATCGTCAAGTACGACTGAGATTCATACAACCCGAAACCTCAAGGCGGCGGCGGTCAGCCTACAGCTGCTTTTCAAATGCATGTTTCCAGAGCATTTCCAAATTCGGACTCCTCAAGGAATCTGTGGAAAATGATCCCTCCGAGAGAAGAAGATAATGTCTCAGGGCGCCACAGCGCTGCAAACAAAAGTATGCTGGCAATGCCGGCACCGTTATACAGCAACGGCCACCCGCCTTAACAAACCCCCAGAAAACTATCTGACGCTGCACCCCTGCTCGCTCATTACAGCGCATGAATAAGCAGCTAAAAAACTTCAGTTCAGGAAGACCGTCTGATCTAGAAATTGATCAGACGGTCTTACCGAACTCGGGATTTCAGTCAGTCGTATCTTCGGTGCCTACGTGGGCATTAAGAGACATGCTGCGTCGGAATTTGCGTAAGCATCGCATGGGAAAAGGAGAGTAATGTACATATATATGTATATGTACATATATATTATTCTCAGTCAGGAAAGAGAGAGAAAGAGAGGACAGAGAGAGAGAGAGAGAGAGAGAGAGAGAGAGAGAGAGAGAGAGAGAGAGAGAGAAGGAGAGAGAGAGAGAGAGAGAGAGAGAGAGAGAGAGAGAGCATAGATCGAGTTAAACCGTGAACTGAGAGCGCCAATGGTGCGATCGTCAGCCAGGCCATCGACCGACGAAGCGAAAACGATCCAACTTCTCGTCCCAGGCAATTTGTGCGACGAAACGGGGTTGCTATAGGGACAAGAAGTTGGTCTCACAGTTTGCAACCGGCATTGGACGGCACCTTAAGAACAAAAGTTTGATCTTGTTTCAGAGGAGAAATCGAACATTTCTGTCTCTCAGGCCATTTGAAGGTGCGCGGAAAGTGCTTAGGATGGCCAAGTTTCCCGAAGAATTAAAGCGTGTGTGGCGTTTGTTCACATCAGTCAAACTGTGTTGGAAGAAATCGCGAACAAAGGTGTCCTAGCCAGATTGATGACTGTAACCCCTGAAGCACGTCGCTTTTCAAACAATGGACGTAATTAGTGCGACACAAAAAAGAGTACAGTGTCAACACCCAGTTTCCAGCGTAATGCATAAGCACAGAAAAATCATGACTTGCATTCACTTTCCAGAAAAGTGTGTTCTTTAACAAAGGCTTTTCCTCGTTTAGAAAGGAAAGGAGAAAATCTTCTTCAGATGTTGAGCATAGCTCTTCAACATGCTTCTTCAGTTTCGACTATTGTTGTTCGACATTGGGCAACAAGAGGAGGCATGGGTGTAGTACGCCCACGGCTAGTTCCCTCGTGGTGAGCACGGACGGGCTGCTTGTCTCTAAAAACCTGCCCGGGGTGGCTATGACTCGTCGCCAAACTCCGTGCAGCACTTGGCGGCGCAAGGCAAGATAATCGTCTCTGCGTTGCCTGCGCGCTAGTCGGTCCAGCTGATCCGTAGTGTTCAATACAGTGGCTCTCGGTAGAGCGCGGTCACGGCAGAGATTCCGTCTCTGCCGCGCACAGACACCGAGCTGCTGGCGCAAGTCACCGGCGACACCGCGCTCTCCAGGTGGGGGACCAGACTGACGTCGGGAGGTTGGCGGCGTACGGCGACAAGTCGAAAAAGATAGGGGGGGAGGGTAAGTCCAACAGGTCAGAGTGACATGTCCATGAGGACGGGGTGACACGTCCAGCGGGACATGGAGGCACGTCCAGCGGGACATGGTGAGACACCTAGCTTAGTAGCGTGACACGCCCAGTAGGGTGGGGTACATGTCCAGCAGCATAGGGTGGAACGTCTTATGCGTCAGAGTGATACGTTTACCGGTACAGGATGAGATGTCCGACAGTTTGGGTCGAGCTGACATGTCTGCCAGGTAGGTGTAAGGGGTCCCGCCCTGTGGGGGCACAGCGACACGTTCCACGTATCTGTGTCGCGTCCGTTACGATGTAATCAAATGTCCAGCAGGACAGCAGGATATGACGAAGCATCCAACAGCTTGCGCTGACACATCTGGTGAGGTGGGGTGGCATGTCTAGCATGGTATGGTTACACGTCCAAAAGGGTATGATGACGCGTTCAGCAGAGCAAGGAGTTATATGCAGCGGGAGGGGACGCCACACCCAGCAGGGTGGGCTGACACGTCTAGCAGGATGGGGTGACATGCCCAGCAGGGTGGGCTGACATGTCCAGCAGGATGGAGTGATGCGCCCAGCAGGGTAGGCTGATACGCCCAGGAGGGTAGAGTGACACGCCCAGCAGGGTAGAGTGACACGCCCAGCACGGTAGGCTGACATGTTCGGCAGGATAGAGTGACACGCCCAGCAGGGTAGGCAGACATGTCCAGCAGGGTAGAGTGACACGTCCAGTGGGGCAGGGTGACACGTATATACAGCAGGAGCCACCCTGAGGTAGCTGTGCCTCGGCAGGGTGAGGCGGTGATGGCGGCTGGGACGCAGGCTGGCGGGGCGCTGGCATCCAGGACCGTTTGGTCGGTGTGAGGATCGGACATACAAGTTGCTGACGCCGGGCAGCGCGTGACTCCGGAGTGCGGGCGCGCGGCCCAGCGGGGCAGGTCAGGCCAGGGTGGGGCGGAGCAGCCGGCGAGGCGGCCGGGCAGTCGGCGGGAGGACCCGCGGGGACGCACCGGCGCCGGCGGCGGGCGCGTATCTCGCGCGACGTGCAGACAGCGTCATGTGACTGCCTTGACAATGGGATGGTCGACCTAAGCACGGCATCAGCACTGAACGACGACCGACGCTGACGCCAGCCGGCGTGGGGACGGCGACCGTTCGCAAGGAGCTCACGGCGGCTACCTACAGAGACGCAAGGCAAGTGCGTGTCCAGTGAATACCAGAAGATACACACATATAGAGAGCGAGAGAGAGATGATACACTAGCCTGACAGGGTGTCATGGTATTAGTGATCTAGACCGTGAGGGCTACACTTGATTAAGGAGACCTCTACAATGCTGAAGTCACCATGCGCCATTGCTGCCTGCCATGCTGGATGGCCCCCTCTTGGAGGGTCGGTCACGTGATGCAGTTTAGTACCGTTCCTCAGCAGCCACAGTGACTGGTGGTTTATTTCACTGATGCATGGTTTAGAACACCAAACACCAAACACCGATGCCGACTTCAAGATCAAGGTCGGGGGTATCCGAGACCGTGTGCGCTCCGATGCCCGATTTAAGTACTCAAGTGTGTAACTACCCTGAGAAGGTATGACAACGCCTGGGCTACAACACAATGCAGTGATGTTAAGCCACTGAGGGGTCTACATCTTCGCTGGATTAGCTGAGGCATGAATCAATGGGCGTTGTGGTCTCTGAGCGACCGATAAAAGTGACCAAGCAAATCGGGCACGCCTCGCAAATCTCGGATACCTCACGAGCTCAAAGTTGGAGCAGCGGCGACTTACATTAAAAATATTGGACTTTTTGGCACCGTCGGCCGGATGAGATTGGTGCAGCGGCTGGCGACCACCAAACAATTTGGATATACCATAACGCAGTCAACCATTGCTGAGTACAGGTAGTCGTAGTTCGATGTCGTTATGTCATTTCTAAAGTTAGCAATTATCATAAATTCACATGTGCACCACTCTGAAGCGCTACGATACCGCTACCTAGGGGGAATGGCTTAGTCACAATGCATCTTGGATACGATCGTACGGCAAATGTTGCCGGGAGGGTGCGCGGTACCAGCATTTGTCATGTGGTGGGGCCACACTTCACGGTATGGTGCGGCCATCAACGTAAGCATTGGTACCGAAAACATTGTCCCCATTGAAGCACAGCATTTTGGTAATAGTACATGTCGTGGTACGACACCCGTAAAACATGAAGGCCACAATGCACTGCTCGACCCGGGAGCGCTGCCGAGGGCTTCTTTAAATCGTGACTTTTGATTATTCTTATGCACTTGGGGCATCTCATAACTGGAAACCTAAGTGAAACTGCATAGTATTCAGGTGCTACAAAAACAACACTTCATAACGATCCCAGCTCAACGTAGTGTAAGCTTGTGTAGTGCAACGCGTTAGCTTACGACAACTTAATGCTCCCTGTTATCAGCACGACAAAACAAAGCCACGAGACATTTGCCTATAAGGCCGACATCTGCCTGGAAATATTGGTACAAAAACTGGGCGCAAAACCTACCTAATCGGGAACTCTGACCTTTCCGAATCTAGAATGATGTGGCATAAATGGGGCGCTGCCAAACTCCAGCTACCTCGTGCGTCTTATTGTGGCTGCAGCAGATGTCCAATTCGGAACACAAGCCAGCCAATCGGATACGTCCCGGCGTGACGTATGCAGTGGTTTCGCGGTGGCATCGGTGCCGCCTGGTCGTGCGTGGCCACGTCCTGTCCGCCCCTCGTCGTCTCGGGACACCGCGGGGAGCAGAAGCGGCAAAGCCAGCGCCAGGGAGGGAAAAGAGCGCGTGCAGGCGGTCACCTTGATGTCGGTGTCGGGCGAGTCCATACTCTGGGCCTGCGCCAGGAAGCGACTGGACACGGAGCGGCCGTCGGCGTCCGAGCTGTGCATGAAGATGACCTGGGTGTAGCCGAGCATCTTGAGCAGATCCACCCAGACGTCGGCCTGATGCGAGAACGGCGGCACCGTGCGCAGGAATGAGCCGTGGATGTTCTGTGTGCAGACGAGGAGCGTTACAGACGGCCGGCCAGCATTTCTGCAGGCCCATCACCACGTGGGATTATGGCTATAGGTACCGCTATGCAGTGATGTAGCTGTACACAGCTACTAGGCAGCCGCCGTGACTACAGACAAACCTATTGGTCGCCACTGCGGGCGGACCTGTTACGTCTACTCCCAGTCGACAGCACCTCAGGGCGCTATGGTCACTACAGACGGACATAGTCACCGCTGTCACAGACGGACCTGTTACCACTGCTCACAGTCGACAGCACCTCAGGGCGCTATGGTCACTACAGACGAACATAGTCATTGCTGTCACAGACGGATCTGTTACCACTGCTCACAGTCGACAGCACCTCAGGGCGCTATGGTCACTACAGACCACCATTGTCACAGATGGGCACAGCCACTACAAACTGACACAGACACTGTCACTATCGACAGACACCATCACTGCGAGCCAACACGTCCACGGTTACTACAGATATGTACAAACAACGCCATTAGGAAGGAAAACAATCAACGTCACTTCGAATGGATACAAGCAAACGGACCGCCACGCGGACAGTCACGACACGCCGACGGTCACCGTCACTAGAAACAGTGACAGCTGGACACCGAACACATTGAAGATGAAGCCAGACCCAGTCAAGGTAACAGCCGGACGCTGGGCACAGTCAAGGATATAGCCGGACACTGGCCACAGTCAAGGGTACAGACGGACACTGGGCGCAGTCAAGGGTACAGCCGGACACTGGTCACAGTCGAGGGTACGGCCGGACACTGGCCACAGTCAAGGGTACAGCCGGACACTGGCCACAGTCGGGGGTACAGCCGGACACTGGCTATAGTCAAGGATACAGCCGGACACTAGCCACAGTCGAGGGTACAGCCGGACACTGGACGCAGTTAAGGGTGCAGCCGGACACTGGACACATCCAAGGTTACCGCCGAATGCAGTCAAGGGTACAACCGGACACTGGCCACAGCCAAGGGTACAGACGGACACTGGACACAGTCAAGGGTACAGCCGGACACTGGACACAGTCAAGGGTACAGCCGGACGCTGGACACAGTCAAGAGTACAGCCAGACACTGGTTCATCCAAGGTTTCCGCCGAATGCAATCAAGGGCAACAGTCAAGGGTACAGCCGGACACTGGACACAGTCAAGGGTACGGCCAGACACTGGACACAGTCAATGGTACAACCAGACACTGAACGCAGTTAAGAGTACAGCCGGACACCAGACACGGTCAAGAGTACAGCCAGGCACTGGACACAGGCAAGGTACAGCCAGACGCTGGACACAGTCAAGGGTACAGACGGAAACTGGACACATCCATGGTCACCGCCGGATACAGTCAGGGGTACAGCCGGACACTGGACACAATCAAGGGTAGAGCCAGACAATGGACGCAGTCAAGGGTACAGCCGGACACTGGACACAGCCAAGGGTACAGGCGGAAACTGGGCCCTCAATGTCAGGAGGGTATGACACATCCGCTGTCTGAAGTCCAAGAAAGAAGGAAATCCATCATTGATACCACACATCAATAATATGAACTTAGCCCCAGCTATATTCAGGCAGGTTCAGGTTACTCAGACACCTGAAAAAATTCCACTATTATTCAGGCTTCGCAATGCATCAATTGAAGATGCAGAACAAAGTCAATGGCCAATGAGTACATTCATGGAATGCAGACGTTGAAACTTCAACGTTTCTAAAGAAAAATAGAATGATCCGGCGTAGTGCATTCTGACGCCTGCTGCCGGTGGTGTCTGACTTCAGTGCAAATCGATGGCAGATGGTACTTCTCTGTCTGATTTCCGGATCCATTTCACAGAAACGTTCCACTAAAACCCATCGCTTCGATCATCCCTGGAACTAGCTTTAATCAACGGTCCGTGTCCACGCGAGAACATGCCAGTGTTCTCAGTGACCAGCACAGATTTGGACATGAAAGCCTGCTCAGTCAGCTTGACACGGATCGGAGTGGAGTGCTCTAACCAGCCGCGAACGCTCTTGACACCGCAACAGCAGCCAAGCGCCGGCTCAGCGGCACACGTCAGTCACCCACAATCACACGTTCGCACTGATGAGTTCCACCCCTTCATCTGTTGAGAGAGGTCAAACCGGCACCGGTGTGCGCGCTCGCCATCCCATACTCCCTCTGGTGGCGCGGTGGCGACGGCCCTCACCTTGTCAGAGAAGGCGCTATCTCGGGAAGTGATCCCCACGACGGGGATGTGATAGAAGCCGGACGTGTAGGAGACGGCCGCCGGCGAGATGTCGCCGGTGCTCGGGTGTGAGACCACCATGGCGTACACCTGACGGGAGAAACCCGGCCCAAACGGTCACTGCTGCTCGGCCCACACCGTCACAGCTGCCCGGCACACGCGGTCACAGCTGCTCGGCACACACGGTCACCGCTGCCCGGTCAACATGGTCACCGCTGCTCGGCACACACGGTCACCGCTGCCCGGTCAACATGGTCACCGCTCCTCGGCACGCACGGTCACCGCTGCCCGGTCAACATGGTCACCGCTGCTCGGCACACACGGCCACAGTTGCCCGGTCGACACAGTCACAGCTGCCCGGTTGACGCGGTGTACCAAAATGTTTAAGCTTGCATCGGTTAGTGGTTATTACTATCCGGCCGGGTACCCGTTTATTGGACAGCGATCGGATAATGCGGCAGCATGTTAACGAATGAGCTGGGATAAACATGTCGGATCCCGATCATTTAGCTGTTGATTCCGTGGATTTTTGGTGCGTGCGTTCGCAACTGTTCCTCATTGCCATTGGTACATCTATTCATAACGTTCAGAAGACGGGGCGGCAATCATGATTGGGAAGAGAAACGTAAAGCGCAGACAGTGGAAATGTATAAATATGCTTACATCTGATGCCGGTGTTAATTTTTCAACACAATTGGCGAGGCGGCGTGCGCAGCCCTCTCCGATCTCAGCTCAGCTCCATAACTTAGCAGAGCTCTCTGTGCGTTGGAGGGGCACTATATCAAGTCATGGACAAAATCAAGTGGATGGGAGGTGAAGGCGGTAACGTTGAACCATCTGCTCATGACCAGACCCCTCAAGTGCTGGTGTCAGTACAGCGTAGCAACAACGTATCTGCACGCTCTTCCAGAAAGGATCGAATTGGGACACTCCGCTTTGCGCCGGGTCTCGACAACCAGGGCACGATGTTAATGGTTAGTGCTTCAGGGCGCGCACACGGCCGCGTGTGTTCAATGTCATAACGTACATGTATATCGCGTCCACCATTTGTGAATTGACGCACGAATGTGTAAATAATCGGTAGATTTGCCAACAGCGTCGTGACATATCGAAATTCGTTCTCGACTAAGCGCAAATGCCGCTAGAAGTCAAAGTTCCAAACAATGAAGACCATGGGTAACTTTTGCACGCAAATTGGCAGTTTGGCATATTGCGTACATATGGTCAGTCAGCAGCATAGCCGTGATATGTGAGTGGCTCGGCAGCTGTACTTTTTAATGGATTTACAGACATGTGTGCAGTGAGCGAACTACCCATCTCCGAGAGCATGGGAAGAAGGGGGTGGTCGAGGAGAATCCGAACGGTGTTAGACGAGCAGTGCACCACTGACAACCCGATCAGCGCAGGCAACAAGCCGAGGCAAGCCGGTGAACGGTAGGCATGCAGCACTTGACAAGTTCATGTGCGCACTAGGCAGGCTTTCATTTTTGGCACAATACGAAATCACAGCGTATGGGAAAACAAGCATTAATATTCACTTGTTCTACGACCGCCATCTGTTCCTTTTTGCGAACAGAAAGGACATGTGTGGGGGCTCACGGCTCATTTTTTACGCTCTACCATGCAAGTTCTGGCTTGAAATGTCCGGGAGATAATGTCAGATCGTACGAAAATCCCGACAGGGCTTGGGTGATTCGATGATGATGCATTCTGTTGCATATCTGGTTATTGCTATTGCGTACCCCATTACGTTAGGCATAAACCCCTCCACAGCGTTCGTGTTCACGCGCTGTCCACCTCCCCATGTCGCAGACAGCGTTCCTGGCGCGGTCTGCAGGCGCACAGATCGTTGCCAAAGACATGCAGAATGGTGCTAAAGTACCACTGATCGAGCTTGCGGTACCTGTCTGGATCATAAGAGAATTCATGGGAAAGGGAGAGAGAGATAGAGAAAAACAAAGAGAGAGAGAGAGAGAGAGAGAGAGAGAGAGAGAGAGAGAGAGAGAGAGAGAGAGAGAGAGAGAGAGAGAGAGAGAGAGAGAGAGAGAGAGAGAGAGAGAGAGAGAGAGAGAGAGAGAGAGAGAGAGAGAGAGAGAGAGAGAGAGAGAAGAGAGAGAGAGAGAGAGAGAGAGGAGAAGGAGAGAGAGAGTAGAGAGAGCGAGAGAGACAGAGAGAGGAAGAAGAGAGAGAGAGAGAAGAGAGAGAAGAAAAACAAGGGAAGAGGGAAGAGGACAGCGGGACAGTAAGAGAGGGAAAGAGAAGGGAAGAGAAATGAGACAGAGGGAGATAGGAAAGAGAGAAGAAATGAAAGCGGAAAGAGGAATGGATAGGAAAGGAGAGGGAGAGGGGGAGGAGAGGAGGGGGCTAGGTTTTGGAGAGTTAGAAGGAAAATTGGAAAGGGAAGGGATGAAAGTGAAAGAGAAACAGAGACAGAGACAAAGTGACGGAGACATTAACACATACGGACAGGTATAAAGAGACACAGACACAGAGAGATGCAGAACAAAGAGACGGACAGACAGTAGAACAAATGTATGCAATAATGACGTTTGTCAGCCGGCGGCGCGCACGACATGTCAAGGGTCAGCCGGTGGTCACGACCGAAAGGCACCTACCACCTCGCAGGACACCATGGACACGCGCGGGGGTCACGACAGCCACGATCCAGCGGGCGAGCGAGCGGCAACAGGTGCCGCTAACACCACGCTTGTTTGACAGCGTCAGCCGACAGGCTCGTCAGCGGCTGACCTCGGGCCCGGCCCACGCCGGCGACGGCGGCACTTAACGCACTGGCTGCTGGCGTGCACATCGCCTCTGCTGTCCCAAACGAAGATGACTTGCTCGCTATTTACCTTCGGTCTGCGCCGACGGAACTTTGCCGGCGCGGAACGGGCAGCTGCACAGAACATCGAATATCTAGCGCCGTCCGTCTAAGGTGAGGTGAAATTGCAAGGTAAGTCGGCCACCCGGTGACCATAAATCGACTGATTGGAGATCGGCGACAGTGCGCACTGCGTTAAAAGCGCAAACTTAATCGGAGAGCCGTGCAGGCTCCATGGCCGAGCCTCGGTCCCAGGCTCGGATTCCCCGGGCGCCTACGGCATAATCACCGCCGCCATTCTACTCAATCGACAGTGAGCCAATGACCTCGATTGACCTACGCGAAGACCGAAAATGATGACCGTGGAGGCGAGGCGGTACGGGCAGTCATGCGAAGTATGGCCTTGAGGCGGGCCGGTGCGGAAAGGCATGCGCCCACGCTCCGTCTGACTGCGCGACTAGTATGCGTGCGTTGCGATGGTGGCGGCCCCGCACTACAGCACGACA
>NW_023596297.1:39332849-39417849 GCF_011947565.3 Pollicipes pollicipes | reverse complement strand
CACAATGACGCAGAATCTGCTCACATCACTGGAACATTGCCACGCGTGGATCGTTTAGTTGAAGGCGCGCTCCTGGTCAGCACCGGATCTGGCTGATTTCGTAGGGACGCGTTTGCGACCAGCCACGCCCTATCTGGGTGGTCCCGCTGAAGCGCGCTCGCGACCAGGCACGACCTACCTGGATGGCCTTGCTGAAGTGTTCTTGTGATCAGCGACTCTCCACCCGGACATTTCCGTGTAAGCATATTCGTGGCAGGCCGCATGATGTCTGAGGTGTTACGTGAACGTGTGAAAAGCACCGTACCTGGATTGTTTCATTGAAGGTCTGCTCGTTCTCGGCGCTGGAGAGGATGCCGCCGATCCGGAACTGTCTGGGGTTTTCGGCGGTCGACAGATGGAGCAGAGACAGCAGAAGGAGGGCAGGGGCAGAGGGTACCATGGCCCGCCGCGCCTCTGTCACATGACTGGTCTCAAGCCCACCTGCCGAGCATGTCGGCGGGCGTGATGGCGCGCAGCACCGGCGAGATGAGGTGGCGACACGACAGGCATTCGGCTGTAGTGCGGAGCTGGCACCCGGCCACCTGTCATCGGTCCGATAACACGAGCATCTCACAAGTGATATAGCTGAACAGCATGTCGTCCGCGGCAGCTACCCGAGCATTAGAGGAGCTGCAGACGCGACCATCGAGTACCAGAGGAGCTGCAAACGCGACCATCGAGTACCAGAGGAGCTGCAGACGCGACCATCGAGTACCAGAGGAACTGCAGACACGCCCATCGAGTACCAGAGGAGCTGCAGACGCGACCATCGAGTACCAGAGGAGCTGCAAACGCGACCATCGAGTACCAGAGGAACTGCAGACGCGACCATCGAGTACCACGGGGGCTACAGAAGCGACTATCGAGTACCAGAGGGACTACAGAAGCGACTATCGAGTACCACGGGGGCTACAGAAGCGACTGTCGAGTACCAGAGGAACTGCAGACGCGACCATCGAGTACCACGGGGGCTACAGAAGCGACTATCGAGTACCAGAGGGGCTACATAAGCGACTATCGAGTACCAGAGGGGCTGCAGATGCGACTATCGAGTACCAGAGGAACTGCAGATGCGACCATCGAGTACCACGGGGGCTACGGAAGCGACTATCGAGAACCAGAGGGGCTGCAGATGCGACTATCGAGTACCAGAGGGGCTGCAGATGCGACCATCGAGTACCAGAGGGGCTGCAGATGCGACTATCGAGTACCAGGGGGGCTGCAGATGCGACCATCGGACAGGCCGCGTAGATTCTAGCAGCATATTATTTGACTTTGCCTCACCATCGTGGTTATCGGAAAAAGCTGCTTTTAAAAGCTGGAGAGCCATTCGCCCGAAATTGACAAGGGAAAGTGCTCGTGACATTATATTTGTTGAAGAACTCACTTGGATACTGGGTAAATTGCGCATCTCACCGCACCACGTTTTCTCGTTGCGCCAGTCCAAAAGCAGTATATCTAACACTGAGGATGGCAAACGCGGGCGAAAAGCTAGATCGGAAGGCGTTCGTTAACACTAAATCGGATGTTATCAGTGGCCCGGTACAGCTGGCATGTCACGAGTCAAACCTTCATATCACTAAGGCCAAAATAGTGTGTTTAGGCTGGTCTTTGCAATTCAAAGACTACGTGGTTCTGCAGCAAAGAAAGCAACGCGAGTTCACATTGGCACCTGTGTCGTGAGCTTAGCACAGGCGATCGTTAGACATAAGCCACTATGGGTCGTATCGGGTCAACTAAGCGCTTTGCCGAATGAGCATCCGTTATCTCACGAAAGCAGCACGGTGAATGTAACAGAGAAAGATCGCCTGGTAGCTCTCGTCAAACTACGCACAAGCGCTTCATCAAATGTCGGCTAATACGATATTTGGTATATGAAAGAAGGCACGAAGGTCAAATATAGGACCAATTCTTATTCTGTACGTCCTTGAACACGGTAAGCTTTCAAGTGATGTTTACTAGCACCACATCTTCCGAGAGTTTCATAACACAGCGAAAGAACGCGGCATATAACTCTTTCATGCACACTATTCATGGAGAAATGAACCTCATTTAGCACCTGGGCCCAAAAACCAAGTGGCACGCCCTCAACAAAGGGGTCATAGGGTCATAGCTCATCAACCACGATGGCCGGGATATTTTAAACATGCTGTTGTTCAGATACCAACGTTAGAACCGCATACTCAAGCGGCTTAGAAGCTGCTCAAGAAAAGCCGGCTGTGTGCGCGCGTCGGGACAGGCACTGTGGCGCTCTCCGACAACCCTCGGCCGGAGGGGAGGAGTGCAGGTATTTGTAAACATGACAGGTACTGTGGCGCTCTCCGACAACCCTCGACCGGAGGGGAGGAGTGCAGGTATTTGCAAACATGACAGGCACTGTGGCGCTCTCCGACAACCCTCGGCCGGAGGGGAGGAGTGCAGGTATTTGTAAACATGACAGGTACTGTGGCGCTCTCCGACAACCCTCGGCCGGAGGGGAGGAGTGCAGGTATTTGCAAACATGACAGGTACTGTGGCGCTCTCCGACAACCCTCGGCCGGAGGGGAGGAGTGCAGGTATTGGCACACATGACAGGTACTGTGGCGCTCTCCGACAACCCTCGGCCGGAGGGGAAGAGTGCAGGTATTTGCAAACATGACAGGCACTGTGGCGCTCTCCGACAACCCTCGGCCGGAAGGGAGGTGTGCAGGTATTTGCAAACATGACAGGCACTGTGGCGCTCCCCGACAACCCTCGGCCGGAGGGGAGGAGTGCAGGTATTTGCAAACATGACAGGTACTGTGGCGCTCTCCGACTACCCTCGGCCGAAGGGGAGGAGTGCAGGTATTTGCAAACATGGTGCATTGAGGGACCCAACGTACCCAATAGCTTGCAGCGTTGCCAGTCTTTAATGAATGGATCATTCTTAAGACTGTCTTTTTCTTGCTCATTTGAATTTTGACGCTCATCTTGGTCTTGGACATAATGTCCAATGCAGGCCTACGCATCACATATCACACGAAAATGGAGTTAAATCACCTGTGCATACAGTGTATGCGAATAATTCATATCATGTACAAATGCAGTGCAGATTTCCATTCGTGCATTTAGAGAGCAAGTGTGCATTTGTATCCGTTTTGCCTGGTCCTATAACATTTGTATCCGTTTTGCCTGGTCCTATAACATTTGTATCCGTTTTGCCTGGTCCTAAAACATTTGTATCCGTTTTGCCTGGTCCTATAACATTTGTATCCGTTTTGCCTGGTCCTATAACATTTGTATCCGTTTTGCCTGGTCCTATAACATTTGTATCCGTTTTGCCTGGTCCTATAACATTTGTATCCGTTTTGCCTGGTCCTATAACTTGGCCTATCGCGAGTCCGAGGTAGGGCTCTCACATCATTGTTACCGATCTGAGGGTCATGTCCACCCATTTCAATAAGCTTGCTTTGCGGGGCCGAGATGTCAAGGCCGGATGTCGGTGTCGTCACCAAAAGCGGATCCCGGATCTCTTTGACCTTCGTAAAAATATACACACGGATCTTGGACCTGTGGCATCTCTCCACAAATCGGTCACGAGCCCTGAGATACGCCACAAGTAGATTCTAGATAGATTCAGGATTCATAAGGCGCCTTGCTGTCAACGCCAATAAGGCATCTGGGGGAAGAGCCGGGTGAGCCCCATCGTAAAATGCAAAATCTACAGTACCTCTGACACCTTGACCGACTGACGAATTGATCTTGACATTGGACCGATCAGCAGACTGCTTCCAGGCAATAAAAATTTTCTTGCGATAATTCGAATGGCACAGGGATGGCATTCTGCTAATAATCATTCATGCTTTAGTATCCTAGTAAATATATTTGAGTTGGAGCAATGTTAGGAGCTGTGTTGGAGTACCAGCTTAGCGCTGTTTGAAGTATATTTGGTCCATCTAGATGTTCTACTTTGCTTGCAATGAGCGCCTATTGCCATGCGGTGTTGGTCGGGAAACGTTCATGTGCAACAGCAATGCAAAATGAGACAGCTAAATAACGACCCGAATCTCAAAATATGCGGCTTTGTTCTAGCCAGCAATCTCTAAACTCATATCGCTATGCGTTATGATTCGCAGCCATAAGTAATAAAAGAAAACTTTCTTCCCGACGAAGCCGCAGACTCGCAAACAACGCTAGGAGGGCCGCATGGCTCCGCTCATTCAAATATGAAGTCTCTTCACGTGTCATCAAGTGCTGAGAGTTGCGGCCCGCTCACTTCTCACGACCCAGAATTACGACAGATTCTTTGGCAACTATCATGTGTTCATCGGATGTACGAAAATCACGACTCGGAACGTCGTAAAATATCTTTCGGTTCATCGGAAAGCTGTTCTCACCTATTTGGACAAATTCCCACTTGATCACCGAGTCCGATAGCTGCGTGTCTTACCAGGGGACAGGTTTTAAAATGCAACGCTTCAAAATTGGGGCGTAAAATTAACACGCACAAAAGATATAGGCAGCCACAAAATCCAGACCAGTTATAATCGGTTGATTAGATGATATGATAAGATCAGGTGATATAAGGAGATCAGATAAGATCTAGGCCAGGCTCATCAGGCCTTTAACCGCTTGGTGCATTGGCAGGCATGTAGCAAAGAGTTCTGTTGTGCTTTGACAGCTCTGTTACAGTTTCGTCAACCTCTTGCAAGTAAAATGAGAGTCAATAAGAAACGGTCAATTGGAATATTCTTACGAGATTCTGAGAATACATTTCACCGTTGGTCGTGTAACATGCAAGATCCCGTGACCAAACTATAATGAGAATACGGCATGTTGCGGGTCCCTCGCACAAAGGTATATTAGATCAGGTTGTGAAAGAACCCTGTATGAAATTTGTCACTCAAATTTCATTTTGGAGATTTGAGATTCAGCGTTCAAGATGACGGTCCAGAATCCCTTTCTCGGATCTCGGATCAGACATCCGGTCCACACGCTGCTCCTCTCTAGCAGCTGGCACTTATGCTGTGCCGCAATGCTCGTAGGCACGCTGACGCAGCGCAGCCAGTCGCCGCGGGACAGAACCACCAGCCACCACGGAGCACAGAGGCTCGGGACAATTTCATCATGCAAGAACTCCGAAAATGTTGGGCTTCGTTGCTAACATACATATTTGCTGACATGATTGGCTTGCCTTGTATTGTCCAGCAACTCGCGCGGCACAATCTGCATCAGTTAACATAAGCGCTTACAGGAAAGGGACTGTGTCACATCTCTACGGGGTTTTAAACATGGATATTTTAACTGAAATAGTCATTTTGAACATCATTCCGTGCATTTCACAGCCCTGACCTTCTTAAGACCTAAGTCCCTCTAGGTTTTGAGCTATACGCCCGCGAAGATGTCCAGATTATTTCGAGGAGACTATTTCAAGGTTGCCCAGGCATCCATGACGCCATAATAACGTCAGTCAAATCCTGACGTTCCATTAGCCATGCGGCGATCAAGGCCAAGAAAAATATCATTTTCGAGTCGTTCCTATATGGCGTTCGTGGGCACGACTTCCAGATATAACGGCCGTCAACTGGCTCTTATTCAAGGTTGTGCGAAGGACAATGACGTCATCAAACAATCACGTATTGAGGAGCGTACTTACTCAACAGAAATATTGCATTATCTAGAGCGGCTCTTTCCGCTTGAAAGCATACCTATAGATGAGGGTGAGCTTATTTCATCATCACTGATGGTTGTAGCTTTTTTCATCGTCACTTATGGCTGTTTCAACACCTTCAAATGCGGAACGTTCCCTTTAATGCAGTGTGCTCATGTGTGTTGTGTACAATTCATCCACGTAAGATCTCACATGCCTCCATACATTTTGAAGAAACTGCATTACTGCGCACCACAGCGGGATGAAATTTTCCACGATCTCAAGTGAATCCTGAGAAAATCTGAGGTAGAAAGTGCTACTATTTATGGGTATTTCGGATTGTTTCATTTTTGGACCACTCTCATAATTTCAAACACTAATTCATGGATACGTTATTTTTCTGGGATTTCGGTCCCGTTCGGCGTTTTGGCGCAGGCGCTTCGGTCTACATGCCACACTTAACTACGGCAATTTTGTCACCCTAATCTCGACGCATGCCATCGCCCCAGAGCCGTGCCGGAGCCCGCCGCCTGGTGGCTGTAATACGAAGCTCATCGTTCGCTCGTCGTCACCCTTGTTTTAGGTGTCGTGAGCCGGCGTGACCCCCTGCCGGTGTCAGCAGGCGGCGCCGCCGGCGGCCGCGCCGCGTGCGGCCGCCGGCCCAGTTGGCTCTCCGCCATCCCCCTCCCCCCCCCCCTCCCCCCCCCCCCGTCCGGCGGCCGACGTCCCGCGCAGCTGGGCGGCGGCGAGCTCCGCTCGGCCGGATCCTCGCGACCGGAGCGGTCCCGAGCGCGGCTGTGTGCCGCGGCTGACCCAGCCTGTCGACCGACGGCCCGCCACTGTCGGCCCCGACGCGGCCGCAGGGCGGCGCGGGCGGCGCAACGGACATCCGCAGACTGGCTGGCCGATGCGCGCAGCCGAGTCGGGGCCCGAGAAGGAAACGGTGTAATGGCCAGCCGCGCGGCGGGCCAGGTATAACACAATTCGCAGGGAAACGAGGCGAATGCCATTCTCGTGTCGCCAAATAAACTATGGCTCGTTTCATGTGAGCGCATAACCCTTCGCGGGACGCTGTCGTCTGTGGGAGGTAGATTCTACGCTAGGTTTCATGATAAAACTTCTAATGACATTTCACCGCGTCGCGTTTCGTCGTACCGCGTTTCATCATGCACAAAACTTCATGCACCCAACTCGGTACCGGACATCTTTGAAAAGCGTTCTTCATAAACAAACCTCTTTAACGAGGGCGACATAATTAAATTTCACCACGCGGCAGTTTGTCACGCAAGGGCCGACGTCGTTTCGTATACTTTCGGAGCTGTGGAAAGTGTCTGTGAGCGGGCAGTGTCTTGTGAAACGTATTATGTAACCGAATGGTAGGGAATGAAGTCAATGCAAGTGGTTTTATGGCCAACATCTGTCTTCCGTAAGTGTAATCATTTGAATCAGCCGGCTGTTGTCATCCAAACGCCAGGCGTGATGGGTGTCATCGCATCGAGGTATTATATTCACCGGTATGTGGCTAGACGTAAAATGTCTTCGACACCGACGCGCCCTTAAACTCCAAACCACAAACACTGGAACCAGTTTAGTTATTACGACCAGCAGCAGTACATACCTACAGGAGAATGGCACGTACAATCAAAGGCCTGATTGGGGGAGGGGGGGGGGGGGCGAAGGCCTGGTGGAGGTCGCATTGAGGGATTCCGAGCAGCAGGACCGGGTCCTGGAAGGTCAGTCAGAGGGCCTCTCGCCTCTTGAAGGCCCCTCAGAGAGCCCCTCAGGGACTGCCAGGCGATCTGGAAACTCTTCTCTGATGTGGAATCCTTGTGTCTTAGGATAATGGGCCTCAAGGGCGCCAGATGCGATCAGCGTTCCCGAGACGCAAAAGATTTCTTATACCCGTCGGTTTAAAGAGGATGGATAGCTCCGCAGCCAATAAAGTGCAAGCGGTCCATGAGGAAATGTCTATTTTAAAGAACAGGGAAGCTAAATAGTCGCCTCTTCGTTGAGGATGCAATGGAATGCTCCGTGTGTTGTGACTTACAGGACTTATCTCATTATCGAAAGCTGTGGATAAGAGCCTGACCGTGGGCCCTTTTGTCGGTCATGCGCCCTCCACAACCCGATTGTGGCTATTGAGAGGATGACCACATTACGCAGTGCATTTTGCAGTTGCCGCATTACGCAGTTGCCGCATCCGTGGTCTTGGGGAAAGATGCTGGACTCGTAATCCAGCGGCACTGGGTACGAGTCCCAGAGTGGGCGCATTGTTTGACCCGACTGAAAAGGAAAGGCCAGCTGGCAACTGGCCAACGAGGTTCAACCCAGACCCGAGGCGGCCGTGTCGCAGCATTGTGCGGCGCGTAAAACCCTCCGCATCCCCGTCTGGCGAAAGGGCGGAGGCAAAATTAGCTGTTGAACTGGACGGCACGCTTGGGTGGTGGATTCGGGGTACACGCAACAAGCTATGCTTAGCAGGTACTCTGCATCCGAAGTCACCCTTACAAACCATTCGGAATAAATTTATTTTTAAAAAATTGTTGATGAAGAGTGGGACTTGACAGGAGGCACGAGTGGCTATGTCATATTTCGTTGAAATCAGCATAACCGTGAAGCAGGCTACGCTCGTGAGCCAATTGAGCCGAAATTAAACCACAACAACATTTTCAACTTGTGCGACTCAGCCAAGCCACGATGTCACTGATTTTAGAAAGCAATATTTGTGCAACCAATAATCGTGGTAATATGTGAAGCAAAAATTTCAAATGTTTTGAAGGTTTTGCCGTGTATATTTTAAGGCATCTACGCACCAGCTGAGCGATTGGTTGCCAATTTCCTGCAACATTGTCGTATGATCAAAATATGACCGTGACATTCACTGATTGTGAGACGCAGCACAACACCGGTGAAAGCCGAGCCCAGATCTCGACGGTGAGCATTGTTGCGACAAGAGACACGCCGTTTGCTGGTGTTGCCAATGCCCTGATTCAAGATGGCCAGCCGCGTTGACAGTTAAGTACTCAGATGCACACGGTGCAGCGGTGTGTAACTTGAGGTGCCTGACAGGTCCTGCATGGCTGAATGCAAATTATGGACTACATACTACACACTATGGCCACTTTTCGGGCGTCTTTAAAGAAATGGTGTCACAAACCGGTGACTAGAGAAGGTACAGGCCCAAAACTAACCGCTTAGTGACGGTGACTACATTTTGCAACGCATCATACAAATCTACAGTTCCCAACCCATGATTATGTGAGCAGGCGCCCGGCTGAACACCCTTCGCTCAGGTGGGACGAGAGGGAGCCAATTAGACCCCTGAGATCTGAAAAGGTAAGAATACTGGAGACACCGAATTCACAGAGTGGGTTATCCTGTATATGAACTCACTTGTGCCAAATTTGAGGTTCCCAGACCATGTACTTTGGGTCATACAAAATAAACCAAAATCAAATTCCAGATTTGAGTCCAATGTGTCTCTACGCCTCCTCATGCAACCGTCTTGAGCCTCGATACCAGTTCAAAGCACAGGATCACTGGCATTTATATAAGGTCAGTGACCTTGTTTAACCTTAAGAAGGTTAAAATGACCCAAATCAAACGAAACTGTTTTTGCTTTTTTAATTTCAATGAGTGCCAAGAAATACGTTAGGCGGTGCGTTCACAAGACAAAATGTCCATCCGGGGTCGTTTTGGGTAAGTGACCTATTCTGACCTTTCAAAGGTTAATGAAAAAATGTTTGTGGTGATCTCTGCTATCAGAAAATTCGAAACGAGCACAAGGAGCTACCTCACAAGCCAAGCTTTCCGTTAAAGAATGGGTTGTTCCTTATCTTGGTTTGACCTTTATACCTGATCTGAGATCGATCGAATTTGTCGTAATTCTAAATTTAATCATCTAATTGTCTCATAAACTGTCTCAGAAATGTAAATGTTCGTCTAACGCTCTGTTGTCGCCTGGTGCCTGGTACAGTCTGTTCCACCTAGAAGCATAAAAATAGTTGTAAGTGAGTTTATTTCATTACATTCCATGCTTGCTTCAATATCTACAGATGCGGAATATTCCCTTTGACGGTCCGCCTGCTACGGCCTTTTTCATTCAACACCGCACAGGGTGTTTCACTGTTTTTTAGATGCTGTTACCAAAGGATCCCGAGTTCACCAAGCGATTTTGTCCAGACAGCCTTGTCCCATAAACTTTTCTCGATATTCTTCTCCTGCGCCCGTATCAACATCGATGGTGTATCGATTACCATCACTAAGCGGTGGGCAGGGCGTGCTCGCAACCCGCCGGAGCTGACGCTGAGCCGACCGGCACAGTGTCGAAGAGGTGCCTAATAAAGAGCTACCTAATGAAGAGGTACCTAACAAGCGAAGCTCAGTTCCTAGTTACCAACACATCCTCAAAAAGGCAGGAAAACTTCCTTGTGTGTGACATCGCAGCAAGCTTTCGTGCAAAGCTCTGTGCATGTGAAGGAGCCGCACGCGAAGAGTTGCAATTAAATACGCGTGATATACCGTGAATTGTATGCAGCTATGCATAATGCGATCCAAAAATGCTTTATTCGAGAAAAACTAATATCAAGACCTGCGTATACAAAGAGATATGTCATAAATGCGAAAAGGAAAATTTTTGTTGGCATGCAAAATTGTGTGCACGAACATTTGTGCATGAAGATTTGCATACGGTGATCTGCGACAAAAAGATTGGTTATATTCTGCACATTGGAAATTGCAACTGGAAATTATGCAAGTGAATTTTTGCGCACAAAGCGATACAGTGCTACGCTTGTCTTTGAGGCAGAGCAGTCATCCCTCTCAAAGGAGGCCAAATGACGCGATGTGAGGTAAACGTATAAGTCGAAGCAAGATACTTCGCGTCGTCACTTGTGGCGGGCAAATCGGTACAACGAACATATCTGAAATGTACGCCATAGGTCACCTGTACCTGAACGAAGGAAAACCATGTCACATGGGTAAAAACTGGCCCTCACCTGACTTACTGACTTGACCTTGACTTAGGCTTACCCGGAATCGAAACGCTATCATCATGACATGACTCTGAGCCATAACAGCGCAATCTTTCACATGTACACAATATTTGTTAGAGGTCCTCACATTGTTCGTTAAATTCGGTGATTTCCAAGACATTTTGCTCTGCATGCAGTAGCATGAGTCGTATGACGGATGTTAACTAAACGATTCCTAAATAAGCTTGATCGCCGACATCAAAAGATTGCCGTTCCGGTTGTTCTGATTCAACGATTAGACCCTCAAAGAGCAGGGCTTTATTATTAATCGCCTTATACCCATACCAAACGACCTCGGCTGGCGAAATATCCCGAGATGTGCCCAGTTAAAGGAGGAAGCTGCCATCGATTCCCCATCACCGAAAACAGCAGCTGAAACTCGAGCACAATTACCTGGGCGTCTGCACCTTTCAAAAACAGTAATCAGCGAGGATGCACCTCTACAAAACAGTCAGTGATGGTTCCCCGACCTTCGAGAACTGACACTAACCGGTGTCAGACTTCTGAGATCAGCCCTCAAGAACAGCAGTTCCCAACAGGTTTCCAATTCCTAGAGAGAGGGAAAGAGAGAGAGAGAGAGAGAGAGAGAGAGAGAGAGAGAGAGAGAGAGAGAGAGAGAAGAGAGGAGAGAGAGAGAGAGAGAGAGAGAGATAGAGAGAGAGAGAGAGAGAGAGAGAGAGAGAGAGAGAGAGAGAGAGAGAGAGAGAGAGAGAGAGAGAGAGAGAGAGAGAGAGAGAGAGAGAGAGAGAGAGAGAGAGAGAGAGAGAGAGAGAGAGAGGAGAGAGAGAGAGCGAGAGAGAGAAGAGAGTAGAGAGAGAGAGAGAGAGAGAGAGAGAGAGAGAGGAGAAGAGAGAGAGAGAGAGAGAGAGAGAGAGAGAGAGGAGAGAGAGAGAGAGAGAGAGAGAGGAGAGAGAGAGAAGAGAGAGAGAGAGAGAGAGAGAGAGAGAGAGAGAGAGAGAGAGAGAGAGAGAGAGAGAGAGAGAGAGGAGAGAGAGAGAGAGAGAGAGAGAGAGAGAGAGAGAGAGAGAGAGAGAGAGAGAGAGAGAGAGAGAGAGAGAGAGAGAGAGAGAGAGACGAGAGATGAGATGGAGAGAGAGAGAGAGAGAGAGAGACGGTTTATTGAGAAAAGCATGGCTTCGAGTATCAACTCATATAGCACATGCGCACAATGTACGTATAAAGTGGGATAGTACTTAGTAGATAACATATATATATATATATATATATATATATATATATATATATATATATATATATATATATATATGTTAATGAGAGGGGTTATATGCAGAATACTTCATTTGCGTAGTCGCATACCACAGCAAAACGCTTGGAGCCTACTTGCGCGCCGGGTATTTCTGTCGAAGATTGACGCTGCGTGGGAAGCAGATCTTTATGTATGGGAGACGCTTGCATTTGTTTTCCTAGCCCCAGGCACAGTTTTTCTCTGCAGTCAGCGAAGGTTTCCATGCCCAAGCGTTGCCAGATAGGCGAGTCTCCGTACGGCCGAAAATCATTTTCAGGGTTTTCTTCTGCACTTTCTCAAAATGTTGCGTCTGCTTGGCAGCGAGTTCCGCATGAAAAACCCGTGCACAATATTCTAGCAATGACCGGATGCAAGTGACAAACACCCGAAAAAGCTGTTCCTGTGGTGGATGGTACTTCTTCATTATGTAGAGCATATGTAGAGCTTTTGATGCTTGGGTTACAATCTCATCTATATGTGCTTGCAACGGCATGCCATTTGATATTGCTACACGTGAGAGCTTAGTTTTAGTGGCAGTTGGCAGGCTTTTTTCTCGAATCATGATGTCCGGTAGTGCTAATGTGTTTTTGGCTGTTAAAAATGCATGACTTGACACCAGTCAGTGTTTAATGTCATCTTGCTCACTGTTACCCAATCACTTATCTTGTTAAGGTGCTTTTGCAACTGGCAGTGCCGATCTACTTGGTCAATTCGGCACGCATGGTATATGGAAGATCATCTACATACTTCAGTCGGTTCTCAGTATCAGCAGCGGCGCCGTTAACCATTGCCAGGAGAGCAACCGGGCCAACTAGGGTGCCCTATGGAGTGCCACATGTTATCGTCCTCTAACGACTCATGGTTCCATCTGGCATCTTGACCCGCTGCTGTCGGTCCTGCAAGAATGAACATAGCCACTTTGCAAACCCGGAGCCAAGTCTCATTGCAAGCATGCTCTGGATAACCGTTGAGTGATCAATGGGGTCAATCCCCTTCTTAAAATCGCACATAACCACAGAAAATAATGTGTCCGTTTCGTCTAACTCCGTCAGCAAATCATGCAACAACCTAATTAGGTAGTGTCGGGCTGAGGCTCCTTTCACATCTCCGTATTGGCGCTTGTCTACGGTTGGTTTTATATCAGCACCAGCAGGCCATCAGGCCTCCACGTCTTGAGACAGCACCAGCAGGCCTCCACGTCTTGAGACAGCACCAGCAGGCCTCCACGTCTTGAGACAGCACCAGCAGGCCTCCGCGTCTTGAGAATCGCCAGCGACGAGTCTGCACGTCCTGAAAACCGCTAGTGACGAGTCTCCACCTCCCGAGAACAGCCAGCGACGAGTCTTCGCCTCCCGAAAACCGCCAGCGATCAGTCTCCACCTCCCGAGAACAGCCAAGGGCGGGTACCCACCTCCCGAGAACACCCAGCGATCAGTCCCCACCTACTGAGAACAGCCAGCGATGAGTCCCCACCTATCGAGAACAGCCAGCGACGAGTCTTCGCCTCCCGAAAACCGCCAGTGATCAGTCCCCACCTACCGAGAACAGCCAGCGACGAGTATCCACCTCTCGAGCTCAGTCATCAGCACGTTCCCGCCTCTCAGCAACGGGAATCGCCCATCTCCCCAGACCGGTCATCAGCGGATGGGCCTAAACCATTGGCCGCACGAGCTCCGCCATTACCGGAGTGGGGGGAGGGGAGGAGCAGGGAGGGGCAATCGGCCGTGGCCAGGCTGGCCGCGCCCGGCCGGCGCTCGAGGCCAGCCAGACCGGACCGCCAGCGCACATCCACGTAATGGCAAGTTGGGAATAGCGTGTTCTTACAGTGCAGCCCGAAAGCGTGCTGAGATCAGTTTTAGCCCTCAAACGTTCCTCAAACAATGCACCTTGCCCAAAAAATTCCTGATAACGTTATCAGTCATGTGGGGATGCTGGTTTATGGCGGTGAAACGTTCTTATCGAACAAAGACCATGAGGCGTTTTCATTCATCAACTGTTTCCGTTCTGATTTAAATCAAGATTCATGACGAGAAAAGGTGACGCTCAAATGCTTACTTCGTTTTGCGTAACGGAGTATAATACAATTCGTGCTGACTTGCGTGACGCTAATTTCGTCCGACTTAAGGGTTTTTTAACGCGTTCTGTGGAAATCGACTCATCAACAGGCTGGTCTTATGCAATATCACAGCTAGCACGCGCAAGCGAGCTTTAGTTCATTATTTACGAAACCACGTGAAAATGCTACGGCGACGCCCGGAAATAAACTGCACGGCTCGTGGCAGCCATATGCAGATGTGCCGAGCAATCAGGACAACCAGTGTCCTCGAACCCCACTGATGGCATCCAATGACTGCATTTACCGACACCCATTTGAAGGAGCCCACGCACTATATCCATTAACATTTGTTGGACTGTCCCACACCATGTTTGAGGCATAGTACTCACTACCATTTGCGTCTTGTCATGCAAGTTTCCTGTCCTTTCTTTTTCGACTACGGCACTGTGCATTCGTACCACCAGCACACCTCCTCACCTGTGCTCTCACCGTCCACTCTTGCCTTACACCGCCTGGAATGTCTGCAGCCAGCTCTAGCCTACTCTCACCATGTCAAATAAGTATAAAAGTTTGCTACGGAATCGGGTGTGGACCATGCCGTTGGGCATCGGCCGCTGGCGGCGTGGACAGACCAGCGATCCGTCAGTCATCGGCCACTGGCCGTGTGGACAGGCCAGCGATCCGTCCGTCGTCGGCCACTGGCCGCGTGGACAGACCAGCGATCCGTCAGTCATCGGCCACTGGCCGCGTGGACAGACCAGCGATCCGTCAGTCGTTGGCCACTGGCGGCGTGGACAGGACCAGCGATCCGTCAGTCATCGGCCACTGGCCGCGTGGACAGACCAGCGGTCCGTCAGTCATCGGCCACTGGCCGCGTGGACAGACCAGCGATCGGTCAGTCATCTGCCACTGGCCGCGTGGACAGACCAGCGATCCGTCAGGCGTCGGCCACTGGCCGCGTGGACAGACCAGCGCTCCGTCAGTCATCGGCCACTGGCCGCGTGGACAGACCAGCGATCCGTCAGTCATCGGCCACTGGCCGCGTGGACAGACCAGCGATCCGTCAGGCGTCGGCCACTGGCCGCGTGGACAGACCAGCGATCCGTCAGGCGTCCCGTGCCATGCTTCCCCTTGGCTGGAAATAAGGCTTTCGCAGTGTGCGCAAGCTACTAAGGACACGGTTAACCGATCTGCAATCGAATCTGTTACACTAAACTTATTTTAAATACATCGAAAATGCATGCACAGTTCTGCGGCCTGATGCTTATACGCCGCAAGCATACGTAACGAGTGAATTTGACCTGAGGACTGATCACTCCGCAACGGATGGCCTCTGCATGACACTGCAACGGATGGCCTCTGCATGACACTGCAACGGATGGCCTCTGCATGACACAACGGGTGGCCTCACGACACTACAACGGATGGCCTCTGCATGACACTGCAACGGATGACGTCTGCATGACACCGCAAGTGCTATAAAAGTGATCCACTAGGCAAGTCGATCATACGTTTGCTCTAAAACAAATTATGTACAATGTTCCATGGTTCAGAATTGCCCCAAGAGGGTGGAGCAAAGCCCTCATCCAGGACGCGACCTCCAGCGATGCCTGTGGCGTGCGTGCAGTCGCTCCTGACTCTGGCACGCTCCGGCTGCGGACCGGTCCGGCCGGGACACTCACCGAAGAGCTGTATCCATGGTGGTGAGAGCCGCGGCGCCACGGGCCGCCACGCGCGCAGCACCGCGGACACGGCCACCGCTCTCGGGACGGCGCGGCGACTGCCGGCTAGTGCGCCAGCCTCCCGGCGGCGGCGCCACCGGCGGCGATCGATCGCCGGCACGCCTTCGCGGCCCCGCTGGAAAACAAGCCAGATGCAAACGGAACGGGTCCCGGCGCGCCGCTCGCCGCCCAGATTCGATTGAGAAGAATGGCTGTCGGTCGGGTGGCGCCGCTGGTGACGATCGGTCGGAGCTGGGTGTTTGCGGACGCCGGACGCGCAGCAGCTCACGTCGCACGTGTGCGTGGGAGGAGGGGGGAGGCGTGCCGTTTCCGGGTGTGCCGCTAAGGCATCTGAACGGCAGCAGGGGCCCGGACGCGTCTGCGGCGAGACTGGGTGCGATGGCGCCGTTGCGTGCATAGCCGGTGGCGGCTGTGATGCTCGCGTCAACGGTGCCAGGCGCGGCGGACCGGGTACGGAGAGATGGAAACACTTGGCAGCTTTCATAGCTGCTGCGGGAGACTGACGATACAGCAGTTGTGACATCGCTAGGGTGTGCCCGGACGACATCAGCAATGCCATGATGCGTTCTCCGGCAGCAGGTGTGAGTGACGTCACGACAGAGTCTCGAGCAGCAAGTGTGACGTCGGCGCGGTGATTCAGGCGGCGAGTGTGACGCAGGCGCTGAGTTCGGCGCGAGACTTCGACTCACGGAGCGCAGGTGTAAACACTGCTTAAGGTATTTAGAGTCGGATACACACTGAGAGGCGATGGGGATGTGTGAATGGAGCGATTCCGTTTGTTGAGCGCGTCGACGTGAGCTTAGCTACACAGGCTGTCCGATGCATCAGAGCAGTGCAGCCAGTCTTGGTAAGGTGTGTGTGTGTGTGTGGAGGGGGGGGGGGGGGGAGGGGCATAGGTTTGGTAAAAGGCATCGAGATGGTGAACGTCCCCAAAAATAAAATCTCAGATATTCTAGATATTTGAATTTGAGGACCACGATTTTCTTCGTTTCATTGTTTTTTTGCGTTTTATTGTCCACAGAAGCCAGATGTAATCAAAAGATGGCATGCTGTTGCTATTTTGAAGTCAATAAAATGAAGGAACTAAGCGTTAAACAAATGACCGTATGAAATAACCATCGTCATTTTCCGTTTTACAATTGCGCAGTGGACTCTTTCGAAAACGATAGCACTCAGGAGTTTTGACGGAAATTTTCTGGGTTCCTTCAGATATAATGAGAACCAGTTAACGCACATTGTAGATCGAAATGGGGCAAACATTTTGCATCAACATGGCCATCTCATGTTCGTCTGGAGATGTTCCATCCCCCTCCCCTTCAGAACTGAGTAGAGAATAAGCTATGTAAGGTAATACGAACATGCACGCTCACAAGTCTTAAAAGCCCAAACACCATCGTCCAGCGTTGCAGTCTGCACGGGCTGTACGGTCTTGACCTCTCGTCTAATACTAAGCGGGGGTCACCTGGCCGACGCAAACAGTGGCGCATGTAAACGAGGTACCTTTGGACGCTTTAGGAAATCAACTATCTATCAACAAACTATCAACTAACTATCCGCAGTGTGTGGATAAAACAACTTTGAAGTGGTACCCCAACCCGTAACAGCTGACATCGGCCCTCAGCAGATTCTGCCGTCGTCATGACGACAGCGGTTGCGTCAACTGCAGTTATCGCGGATTCTTCGAGGATGCACGGTGCGGTTACGAAAAAAGAAGATGTCTTATGCTATTACAAAGCGTTGAAATCGTGAATTGGACTCGAAAATAATTCAGATTGGTCTCCTTACAATATGTACAAATTTGTCCAGCAACACGTTTGTACAGGTTACAAATTTGTCTCTTTGTCTCGATGGCGATGTGGTGGCACTACTAAGTGTTAAAAGACCTTACTGATTCTGAGGTTTCATCAGAGTACGTTTTTGGGAAACAAAAAGCCCTAAAGGTGCGGAATTTCCTTGAACTCAGTAGTTACGAATGCATTTCTCACATAACCAAGACTGCAGTGGCGTTCAACTTCCATTCAATAGCAAAAGGTGATGAAATATGATGGTAGTCGTCAAACATCTCGCATTTGTCAAGTCATAATTCTACAGAAGATACCAGCTTGATATACCCCTCCAGGCAGCTATGACTTATTTCTGCTGGACAATGGACCGGACAACCGATTACCTGCAGCAGGTCCACCTGTTGCGCATCCTGGGCCGCCAGGGACTCATCTGGAGCACCTGTTCTTGTCACGATTTGACGGGTATGGAATCACTGATGACTACCGCTGTCGCCGACCACGTATTGTCATTCCATTGGCGGCAAATGCTACCAGTCACGATTGTGCGACAAATATCCTTACGCCTTTTAGAGAATCATGGTGAATTTTTGCTTAGCTGTCCTCCATTTTTAAAGCTGCCGCATTTTGCCGTCCTTTGTTCTCTATCACCTTCCAGGTGTCATCACGTGCAAAACTTGTCGCATCTTTGTCCCTTTGTCCAAAGGCCTGACAAATGAAAGGCATGACGCGACAAAAACATAAGGTAGCTGCGGAACAATATTCGGTGTCAAATGAGCATGATCCTAATAGTGATGCATCTAGGTGTCTACTGTGCCAATGGTTAGATAATTGATCCGCAATTTTCTGACCCAGCATTCCCTGTTTGGTCATAAACATTGAGGGACTCCTGGTGCATTGAGGGATCTCAAGTCAGCCAGGGGGTGTACAGCCCTCCCCCTAAGGATTTACAGTGACGCCTCGGTTTACAACGTAGTCCGGGCACTCATTTCAGTTGTGCTATCTTTACAGTGATCATAGGAATACATTGGCATTTACAGCACCGGGGGACTGGTGCTGGAATCTGGTGAGGAAATTGAAAAGGCAAAGTACTTATCTTCAATGTCCCTGTTGCTGTAGCTGCCAGTCTGTCCAGCGAACATTCTACAAATCATACGGGTGAAATATGCTCCCAGTCTAATCTTTAAGCTGTACGGATTTATTTTGAAAGACTTTATGGCTACCATGAAGCAAGACTTTTTCGGAAACATTACTTCAAGACGGTTGCTCTCGCACGCACGGCAACCGCCGCCTGGTGTTAGGTCCCGAGGCCCATTCCGCTCGGTTTGATGTGAACTACATCCCCGACCGTCAGCGGTCTCGATCCTAAGGTTACGGGCGCGCAGGCTCAAAATCCCTTCCTGTTACTTGCTTCACGAGTCGATTCGTCAATAGGATGAGCATCCTGGGACAAACAGGGATCGTCACGTTTATTTTGGACCTCATTTTTAGGCAGCCCATTGACCGCTGAACGGTACCTTACCTCCTCCGGACAAAGGACCCCGTTGGTAAAAGACTAGGAGGCACGTGACCTTTCCTGAAATAGGGTGGAAGTATTGGGGCCCCTGACTAACACAGGGCCATTCTATTCTCATTGTGGACGCAGGTTGTAAGTTGTCACGTCTTCTTCCACTGACAGAGGAAACCCCACCAACGCGGGCGGCCCTCTGGCATTCGGGATCCCATCCATGTCCCTTTTCAGCAAATGTTTTACTGAACGGCTCGGGGCCCCCTGCTGACGCAGGAATTCCCATTAGGCACCGTGAGCCACGACCGACACAGGCGCCCCTCATCGTCTCGGGGGCTCATGCAAATATCAGGCACTGTCCTTATCCCTGATTGGAAAATGGGTCCCCAGGGGTAGGTCAGACCGACACGGACCCGACTGCTCGTTACTGGTGGTGCGTGGCCGACATAGAGGCCCTTCTTGACTCAGGGCACCCCCAATCAACGTAAAGAGCCCCTGACTAGCATTTGAGGGCCCGGCATTGCGGGCAGGGCACCTTAAAGGGTAGGTTCCACATTTGTTTATCGTTTTGAAGTGAAACAGCCATCTTGAGGGTCTTTTGATGCAGTTCACGGTTATGTCATTTTTAAGAGCCAAAACGATCTGCTTCCTGAGTTACACGCCGAAAAAAGTGCGAAAAGGTTTATTTGGAGCCAATTTCAAAGTTGCCTCGGCATTGATGACGTCATAGAAACGTCATGCGATTGCGGTCATGCTACAGGCTGTTTTCTGCTTGTGGTCAAAATAGCATGGCCGCTGGTACATTCGCAAAAACTATGATGCGGCACATATGATACAATGCACGGAAGATGATATGCCATAAAAAAGAACGCCACTGTCTGCAAAAAAGTACGACACCTAAAAAACGGGCACTCTCCCGAAAGTTATTAAAAAGAAGACGTGTTTGGACATGACTAAGGAACGCTGACAAACTAAGAGAAGCACTAGCACTATGTTGTACAGTTAGCACTATATTGTACTAGCACACTATGTACAAAGGCAAACTGGTACTTCATTATGATCTTGCCGACGTTTTGAACCTACTGAGGTATTACAGCATGTAATTAATCTATTGGGTGTCATGATGCCAGCAATCCCTTTTGGCAGTAGGGGCTGGTGCGTTCAGCTCATTAATGCACATGCTCAGTACAGGCTCACATTATATGGCTTTGCAAAATTGCCTTTCACTAAATAATTCTGAAAATAAAGAGCTGTGTTATAACTGATGCACATTGTGCTGTCTTCACCAATTTTTTATGCAGGCGAGCACAATGCCATAGTCACTGCGACTTGTGTGAGATGCTGGGTGTTAAGAAAGGTGGAAAAGTATTGCTGTTGGTTTCTTGGATAGCACTTTGTAATATTTTTATCAGGAGCCTTGCAAGCACTGGCAGCTTCATGGCTTCCTTGCATTTTGCCCATCCAACCATAACTACATGCACTTGTCATGCTTCCAGCCTTGTGCAAGGTCAGCATGTTTGCAGTGCCATTTCACCACATTTAAATTTTCCTATTATTTTTTAGTAAAGCAGCCAGATGGCTACAGCATGTTGCATGACTGTGCAAGTGAAGGATGTGTTTACATCTTTCTTATCTACGTTTTGTGGATTCCCAAAACAGGCTGAGTAAGTGATGCCACTTGCTGGTTGCGTGCTTTGCTGAACGTGATTTGCCTATTGTATCATGTGCTTTTGCTCAGTCATATGTCAGATGGGGAGCCAGTACAAGAGAGGACACTTGACCCGTATTTTCATGACGGAACTTATTATAAAAGCAGCATGGATTGCAGTACAAAAATCATAGCATTGTTCATTATGTCATGCCACAGTACAGCACTGAGGTAGTGCCACAGCTGTTGATCCTTGCCGTTACACAATGTATCACGTTGGTGGACAACTCTGTCAAGCCTATGAGACAGCAGCTTATAATCTATGAATGACTGGTAACAACTGATTTAACAATGCCAAAGGACTATCAACAGTAAGAATGTCTTGCACCACAATGGTTAGATCAGGGTTAACTATCTATGGCATAAATAACCCTGAGCAAAAAAAAAAACGATATCGGTAGCCTAACCTTACCATACGTATTATAGCAATGGCAATGCTTTGGCAGTTAATTCATAGCAACGTTACAAATCAATTAATTTTCGCATGGCACCGCATTTCCAGGTACAAACAATAAGGAAAGTAACTACTGTGCACATCACATAATATCAATGTTAGGACTACAGCACCGCAGGCAACGATGGGTCGGCAATAAAGTATTGACAAAATCATCAAGAGCACAGCAGCAACAGCAGCAGCACAGCATATCGTGCTTTGATATTAAAGGGAATATTCCACATTTGAATATATTCAGTTGGGCATCAGATATGATGGGAAATGCTTCCTTGTAACTATTGGTTAGCTTTCAAAGTTCAAAAACGTCGCTAAGAAGCAAAATTTCAAAGTTCATGAAAATAGTCCTCATTACGTCATTGTGTGATGGCGTCATGAAATGCGTTTGTGACGACAGCGAAACCTGGCAGCATCTGGCAGCCAGGCCTAAAGAATACCTCGAAACACACGAAAGCTGACGCCAGCCGGCCATTCTCGTCGCGGGCGCTGTGTCGGGAGGGGGGGGGGGGGGGGAGGGGCGGATTGGTGTGTGGGTTGTTTGTGGATTTTGTGTCTTGGTGCTGGCCGTAAGAAAAGCTTTCGTGGACTGTTTGACATACGCAACGTGGTGATCTCCACTTTTTATGGCAGATTATTGATTTCAAAGCACGATATGCTGTGCTGCTGCTGTTGCTGTTTTGCTGCTGATAATTTTGTCAATGCTTTATCGTCGACCCATCGTTGCGCGCAGTGCTGTAGTCGCCGCTTTACTTTAAAAAAATAGCAGGACAATTTTACATGTGGTGAAATGGCACTGCAAACGTGCTGACCTTGCACAAGGCTGGAGACATGACAAGTGCATGTAGTTGTCGTTGGATGGGCAAAATGCAAGTTAGTGATGAAGTTGCCAGTGCACACCAGGCTTATGATGAGCATGTCATTAAGTGCTGTCCAAGACACCAACAGCAATACTTTTCCACCTTTGTCAGCACTCAGCATCCCACGCAAGTTGCAGTGGCTATGACATTGATTACTCAGGAGCAATGCTCGCCTACATACAAGATTTCTGAACACAGTACAATGTGCATCAGTAACAATAAACTATATTTTCAGAATTCTTTAGGAAAAGACAATTTTGCAAGGCCACATAATGCGAGCCTATACTGAGCATGTCCGTTAATGGGCTGCACGCACCAGCCCCTACTGCCAAAATGAATTGCTAACATAATGGCATGCAATGAATTAATTACATGCTGTAGTGCCTCAATAGGTTCACAATTTTGTCAAGACCATAATAAAGTACCAGTACCAGTACTTGCCTTTGTACACATCTGTAATGTGAGTGCTAGTGTTTCTCTCAGTTTGCTGGCATTCATTTGTCATGTTCAAACACAAACATAAAGATAGGCCAGGCACAGTGCTGGAAAACTTGACGTTTCCTGGTGTAATGTATACTGGGAGATTTCGTACTATAGGGTTGTGGCTAGGCAAAATTAAATATTTTTTACTCCATCATGATGCAACAAGCATAGCTTTTGGAAAAACTCATTTTACTTTTTTGGGTCAGGACAAAATAAAACCAGAAGGTGCAACTGCTTGAGACTTGCTGCTTCCATCAGGAGCAATGCATTGATATCTGCAAGAGCACAAATCTTGCAATGTGAAAAATAAAGTGTGTGAACGTTGAATGGAATCGCCTTTGAACAATACCGGGAAATGAGAAACGAGTACCAGAATCGCGCTGGTCTGTAGATTAGCAAAGCTCTCGCTTCCTATGCCCAATGCAGACCAACTCAAACTTGAAAATGACTTAACCTACCATTGACGACGAACCTCATCAATTGCCAAGGATGCAACGAATAGTCATAGAACACCACACGTCCAATCACCTATCACGGACGGCCGTCTATCCACGGGCCACCACTGTGTCACGGCAATGTAAATAATCGAATCACTCGCAATTCAGCGTCGAAAACGTCTCAACTATTCAGCGGCTTGTGCCCGCCTTCCAGCTCAGGTTGGAGGTTGACCATAGCAAAACTCTGCAATTGGTTTTAATGATTTGCTTCCCCGGTGCTGATTTGTTAAGAGCATAAATATTCTGTTCGCGCTCATGCCTTGAACAGATTTGTAAACATCTGGAGGGAAGCTGTATCGAGATGGGCATCACGATTATGAAGAAACGCTTATTTGTACTCATTCAGAACCACCATGTGGTTGGATTTTTGGCCACTTCCTGGCATCCAAAGTACAAAAATGTTACGGATTGGATTGGATGGATGGACGGATGGATTTGGACGGACGGTTGGACGGACGGTTGGACGGATGGATTTAAACCAAGTTAAATTTGTCACTTAAGGGTGTGAAATTAAAGCTGGTTATTCACGTTTTATAAAAATATCCTAAGTCGAAAAACGCTGCTATAAATAGCTGAAAAAACTGTTCGGAGACAGCCATCTCACTTCGGAAAAATATCAGGACAGCAGAGCAACATGAACCCATAACTTTGTCCTGGCAAATAAAGGAGATGGGTTTATTAGAACAAAAGCATCAATAAATTGCAACATAAATAAACACGTTTCGCAATGATATCGGTTAAAACGGATTAAAATCCATAAATACCTTGCAGTACCCGTCGGAGTCAGCGGAGTGACTGACTCCGATCTCTTTTGGCCGGCCTGCACGGGTCGGTCAGGCATTGTACTTGCGCTGGCTCGGTAAATCGGTTAGGAGTGCTGCCTGCCTCTTTTGTTCGGGTCGTGCAGGGACGTGCAGGGCCTCGTGTGCTGACCGGGAATGGGAAGGTGGAGGACATGAATGTTTAGCTGTTTTTAAAGCCAGTTGGCTGGTGGAGCGTGAGTAGTGTGGCCGTGGTGGAGCATGAGTGGGTGGCCGTATGTGGCATGTTCATTTGCATTTTTTGTGTACCATTTTTGCAGAGAGCTAGAATCGCCTTTGAATCAGGGTGGGAGTGAAAAATTCCATCGTAAAAAGAACATGCAGGAGTGAAAAAATCGGTTCACAAAAGATGGAACTTATGAGCTCGTGACTGATGCTTCAGCAAACAAAGCCATCTATTTCAAGTTGTTATGGACGTAATATCAGAAACCTGGCAAAACTATTTTTGAACATGATAGGCTATTTAAGTGAAACAGAGCACATAAAAGCATAGTAATTTCATGGCAGTGTAATGGGCCTAACACATTATTAACACCAATAATTTGATGCTGTACTTTGCACTTCCCTTCCACAGCACTTTTAACACAACACAAAGCAAAGGAACTCAATAACAACGTAACAACAGAAAATTCAACAAGCATAAAACACTCAAAAAAAGAAAAGAAACCTTGGACTTATACACACCAGCCCATTATCAAGTCAAACACAGTAGAGATACCTCTGGCTTCTGTTAAGATGGGATCAGGGAAAACAAACGTTTTGTCACTGTTTCTTGCAAAATACCAATGCTTATTTCCATGAAAGTAGCACAACTATGCCTAACCTAAAGAGGCTTTACTTCATCTCATCCTGTCTAACCTGTTTGTATCACAGCAGCAGTTGTGAGTTACTGATTCGTGCACAATTCCTATTGCTACTTGCTATGCACTTAACCAACTTAACATAACTTAGAGAAGCCCATATGTTGAACATCATCTCAACTCACCTATCTGTTGACAGCAGCACTTGTGATAAAAGCATGATAAAGCTGATTTTTGGCCGGTTTCAACTTGCATTCTTATTCAGTTCATTTGTGTATGCTTGTTGATATCAGACAAAGTTAACAACACACAAATCAAAACACTGCCATTTTTTATCTTGATTGCCATGTTTAACCTATGTCAAAGGTATTAATGGGTATGCTCCACAAAACAATCTCTCTTCTCCAAAAGTAACATAACCTTTAGATGACCGTGCCAGTATTGCTGCTTGCCTTTTCAGCTGCAGCGAAGGCATCGATTTAGGCTTGTTTATTCATATTCAATGATAAAGTTTGAGATGTTGGCTTCACATTGTAAATGGGACGGTCTGACTGTTTGTTACAAACTAATATTTCACTCATATTACAATGGCTATGCAGCTTAGAGCATTCCTGTGATAAAAATATGGTGCATATGTACAGTACAGCCATTTGACAATCAGCAAACCATGACAACTATAGAAAACATCTGGTTCAACCTGCCATGAGGGACCACTTCAAGAAACTTGGGGCAAATAGTAAAGAACATGGAACCTTTGCAAAGAATGAGCCCATTGCATGCCTTGTGGCATCATAATTTGTCTTATGACAAAACTCTTTGTATTAAAACAGAAAATGGCTAACTTTGGTTACCAATCATGTGTTGAAAGCAGGTCAGGTAAGCAATTACTTGGCCCACAGGAGACTTACTGGCTTCTTCCTGCTCCCCAAAACAGAAAGTCAGTACCTTTTGCATGGTCTGCTGGCAGACAGTTATCCCATTCACCCAAGTATAAATATCATTCATGCCCACCATCCTACGACCTTAAAATACGAAACAGGTAAGAGGTGTGCATGATAAACATCTCCAGAGGACAGAATTCCGCCATCAAACACTTCTGTATTAGCTGCGTCAGGTCTGTCCCAAACCTCTGTATGGCAGCATTAGAATAGCCTTGTCAGGTAGCCTGGTGAGATAGACACTCGAAAGGCTTATATTTATCATTTTTGAGCACCGCCATGAAACAAGAAAACGGTTAACCGAGGGTTCAAAAGGGCAAAAATGGTGGTAAAAATAAGCTCCGTGCTTCAAATTGTCTCGTTCATTCCCTGTGAATTGTTCACTCTTGGGTGCATATCAAACATGTTTGGGCGGCTGGCGAATTAATCCAACCTATGTATGAAGTACCTAGAAGTTTGCAGCTAGAACATCTTGCAGAGAAATTGGTTAACATTTTAAGCAGCAGATGGTACCTCTAAAGGCAATCGAAAAGGAAGGAAGAATAAAGTGGTATCACATACGTACGATACCAAGAAAAACAAAAGTAGTTCAATAAATATAAAGACTGCTACTTTTTTGGAAAAAATTGTCATCAGCTGATCTGACTTAAAATCTGTTAACATGGCGAAATTCATCTTGTAAACATAATTAAGAAGACATTTATTGAATTTTTCATTTCTGCATTTCGGGAGTGATGCAATTTAGTGGGCAAGCTTCTCGTGAAAAAAGAAATACGTGGAGCAAAATTCTCTACCTGGCCTTGCTGATGTTTGCATCAGGCTCTGCTTTCGTTGCGATGGTGAGACCAAAAAAATAGCGGATGCGTGAAAACCTTGTGTTTGGCACACAGGTGCCGATTGTGATGTATTTTGTAAACAACCAAACTTAATGCGTGCAAGCGGCTGGGTCGCTGGGGTTCTTGGGCTTGGAGGTACCTGGCGCCCTTGTTCTGTGCATACATAGACATGATTCAGATGTAGGTAAGGCAGGACATAGCCATAGGTGTCCACTTTCTGTGGAACCTCGCTTATGCTCGGTGGTTTCAAATGAGCTCGGTTTTGGATGATATCTGAAAACCTCAGAGAGCAAAATAGGTGGTTGGCATGTGCGATTAGACAATGTCAGGTATGAGTGAAGAATTCACATAAAATATGGGGAAAAGGAGAAAAAAATTCCTCCTCATAGAGTGTTGCTTCACACCCAGTCGGCAACTCTAGGATACTGAATATTTGTCTGGCTGTGCGCATCGTACCCGCTCTCCATTTTGGAGGGTGTATAATAGGGTGTGTCATCGAGGGGGTTAATCTCTTGGAATCAACTGAGACAAACTTTTTCCTCGGCATATGAATGAATAATAAATTTCCAGACCTGTTACACTGTACCGATGTTGGTATTTGTCAGTCGAGAGGAGCTTTTCCGATCTGGGCGAAGAAAGTTGTCTTCGATACTAACGCCATCTATTATAAATGGTGGCGTCATGTATGGACAAGGCCCTTTGCTTTTTCCATACTGATGGATTAAATGTTTCTAACTTGATTTTAAGTGGCCGTCAGTTAAGTATGGAGCATGTATCAAGAAGGATATCAATGAAAAAATTTCTCAACAGATAATAAGTTCACTTTTTATGAAAAAAACGTTATCAATGGGCAATACACCAAAATGTGCAGGAATCAAAATGTTCCTGCAGACAGCAGAAAGTTAAAGGTTGCAATTGTCTACGCATCATTGTGATATTGATTTGCAGCTTATGTGCTTGCCGTATGGGCTGTAAGAGGGTATAAGTTTGGTTTGCCGGTATTCAAGCGTTCCTTTCGAGTAAATACTTGGATAAGCATGCCGAGGGCCACGCGGTCACGTACAAAACATTTTGTGATAGGTCACCCGGCGCCCCTGTCCCACCACCGACTGCCGACTAAGGGGAAGCCTTAGCTTACATCAGATGGCTAGGCGAACCAAACAAGAATCCACCAATACCGTCTTCAAGACCGTGGCGGCGGAAATCAGTGAGCTGTGGACGAACGAAGGGATCCCCGTTCATAATATAAAACACGTCACACATGTTATCAAGAGGGGCTGCTATGAACCATACAAAGCTATCAGCAAAATACAAAAAAAAAAAACGAAGAGAAGGACAGAGCATCGTCGCTACCGCGAAGCTCAATAAATTTCTCGACACCCTAAAATGCAAGCGCGAGTCCCAGCCCAGCTGCAAGTGCCCAGCTGCCTACAGAGTGCCGGAAGAAGAGGTTGCTTTCTTAAAAGACCAACGCATGCACCGGAGGCTTTCCCTGGGGACGTATAACCGGGCTACGACTGTGGCTAGGGAGGCTCGTGAGATCCGGAGGTCGGCCAGACAACCCAAGGAGCGTCTTAGCTCAACCGCCAGTGGGGCGGTGTCTGCTGCTAAACCTGAGTCGCCTCCCCCGCTGGCTGCCGAGCCCATGCTGCCTGCTAAGCCAGCGCTGGCTGCTAGTGCTGAATTCGAGCCTGCTCTGGTACCGAGTGGTCCCAGCGCTGGCGAGTCAGCCGAGAGTGCGGAAACTGGCACGGCTTCGCGCATGGTGGAAAGTGGCGACGACGCCGGTTTCTTTGTTCCGGATGAGGCTGCTGTCACTGCAGATCGTAACTTTAACGATCTCACCAACACCGCTCTTGCGGTTGACCGCTACAGTGTCTCGAACCGGGCGGCTGTTGTCACCATCAAGGCCTTCCAACATGACAGCAGAGGCGGACTGGCTACTTCAGATTTCGTAGATCCTAAGAAGATCTGGCGCGCAAGAGACAAAGCGAAAAAAGAGACTGTGCGTCAAAATGCGGAATCAATCTACGGGTCAGCTTTGACTAGCCTCTATTTCGATGGCCGCAAAGACAGGACCTGCATAACACATAGCCACGCGAATGCCGTCGAAGAACACGTGGCTGTCATCGCTGAGCCAGGCAGCCGCTACGTGACTCACTTTACGCCCGAGTCCGGCCGCGCCCTGCACTTACTCAACGAGCTTCACTCCGTGAGCCAGCAGTTCGACGGTCACGTCAAGGTCCTCGGCTACGACGGCACGGCCGTCAACACAGGGACGACAGGTGGAGTGTGCCGGCTGTTTGAGCTGGTCACTGAGTCACCCGTGCACTGGTTCATCTGCCAGCTGCACGGCAATGAGCTGAATTTACGTCACCTGCTGCTGAGCCTGGACGGCACGACTGCGAGACCGAAATCTTTTTCTGGACCCATCGGCAAGATCTGCGTCGGAGAGGTCTGGAAAAGGGACATTGTGGCATTCAAGCCTGTGCCAGGGCATGTACCAAACCTACCGGTCGACCTGGTCCAGCAGCTGAGCACCGACCAGCAGCTGCTGTACCTGCTGGACTCAGGCGTACAAAACGGCTCCATCCGGACCGCGACATCTCGGCGGCGAGTCCGACCACTGAACCATGGTAGGTAAATATGAAAGCACTGTGTCTTCTGATTCCGGACGTTTTGAACTGCATTGACGGGAAATATTATGCATATTGATAAGACAGTATTATAATATAGCAATATTGTACACAGAATATCGGGGAAAGTGGGTAACATTCGCTAACGAAACCAATGTTATTAGTACTGTCCTGTCTTCGAAATCATAGCAATGAATGTTGAAATTTCTCGCGCGTCATTTGACATTTCATGCACTCATCGTTCAGCACTTACTCATTGCCATGCGTTGTGCCATAGTATGTCGTGTCATTTACTCGTTGGCTCATGCTTACGAGTATACTTGCGGATAAGTGTTGCCGTTGCGTTAAAATGGAAATAGCTTTCGCGTGACGTAGTGCTCAGTTCGTGACGAATTGTTTTAACTGTTCTTGTTCTTTTGTTTTCAGATGGTTGACACTGGCCGCTCGCCTGCTCCGAGTTGATATCTCCGCCGAGACTCCCAGCAGGCCTCTGAAGCACCTCGTCCAGGGCGTGGTCGGCCACTATGTGCCGGTGTGGTTCTCCATTCGACAGAACAGCAGCTGTGACGTGGGCTCGCGCAACCTGTTCCGAAGCATTACGCTGCTCCGCGAGCTGCCGCAGCGCACACGGACCACGGTGCAGCCAGTCATCCAGCGCAACGGGTACTGGCTCATCTGGCCAGTACGCGCAACGGGCCCATCTGGAACAGCTGCTGCTGGTCATGGTGGCAGACGAAGACCGTGTGGTCCGCGAACACGTGGTTCAAATCATCAGCGCCGCGCGTGAGCAGCAAACCGAGGGGCCCAGGATCCTCGCCATCCCAACGATCAACTTCGAGGCCGTGAGCCACACGGAGCTGATCTCCTGGCGCGAACCAGTCACACAACCCCCACTCCTACGAGACCTCAGCGACGGCGAGCTGCGAAGCATAGTGTACGCTCCATTGCCCATCCCGCCTTATCCGGTTCATACCCAGGCGGTGGAGAGAGCCGTTTGCACCGCCACCGAGGCATGTTCGGCGGTGATGGGAGAAGAGGCGCGGCATGGTCTTATCACGGCCAAGCTCTGCACCGACATATTCTTCCCACTGTCAACTCTAAGAAGGATCTGCTCTGGAGGTAGGCAGGTAATTATTAACTGATAACATCCTCAGGGCTGTTATACTCCCGTTTCAACCTGAAGCTACTCTACAATCCGTCAAATTCATATTTATCTTAGCGCCGAAATTGGGGTAATTGCAAATTGCAAATGCATGCATGAATACAACATGCATTGTTTCACTTTTGAGCAATTTCGTGACTATTGTGCTTCCATCACAGCCCCCTTAAATGTGTCTGCCGGAGGTGGTCGTAGCAGCAGGTCCCAGCACGGCAGCTGCCGCCGCCGCATCGTTGCGTCCGCCCGCTGCGCAGATGCAGGACAGTCTTTCGAGAGGAGAGACCAAGCAGCGCGCCGCTGGACCAGCACTCGGCGCTCCTACAAGCAGCACGTACTGTGTCCCTGCCTTCTGACTCAGCAGCGCGACGGCAGGATCGTTTAAGACGTGCAGCCCGCAGAACGGAGACGGCACCGCCGCAGGTCAACCAGCCTGGCAGGGGCTAGTGCAGCAGTGCCCGGGCACGCGCCGCAGAGTAGAGCGGGGCCAGCACCGCACAGCCGAGAACATCTGCGGCTCGGGCTGGAGCTTCGGCAATAGAGCAGCTCGGTTGTGACGGTACTTTTGCTATTGTGCGACCTCCGCCGACACGCGTTACGGGTTTCCGGTTTCTCAGCAGCTGCTGTTTCAGCCAGTGCGTCGAATACGCAGGTTCGGTCAGGAGCAAGATGTATGTTCGGTTATCCTAACCCCTCCCCACGCTCGTGGTGCAGACTACAGACCTTGGTGTTTGTTTGAAGTTGTACACCAGGTAATATGTTCTGAATCATATGCTATGAATGGTTTTGTTTACAGCATAAAGGCCGTCTTAGAGAAGTGGAAGTCAAAAAGCAGTATTGACAAACGTGCTCGTACAAGTTCATACTTCAAAACACATTGGGTTTCCAGCATATGGCCATGAAGTGACCAATGTCTGAACCTCGTATTGGACCTTAGAATGGCACATTTTCACACGTATCGCTTTGAGACGCGCTCAGCAGTATCGTTTCCATAGGCGAAATTGCCTTGCCGCCCACGACTTGGTGTTACCTGCGGCGGCCGACGGCGGTCAGTATTGGTGACTGCAACGCCGAGCGCCGCTAAACGACGGTATTTCGATCGGCTCGCGCTTCAGTAATAGAAGTATTTGGGAATACATTTTGCTATTCTGTGCACTTTTGGACTCCAGTACCAAGGAATTTCTTTGACTCACCTGGTTTTGTTACTGATGACACACCCTAGTGTATAAGCCCAGTGTGAAGCCGCCCTCCATTTTGGAGAGTGTATAAGCCCGATGCTAATTATTCTCCATTTTGGAGGGTGTATACACAGAGCCTTTCATAAATTGCAAACCAACGTCTATGCACATGTGTTTCATAGTAGAGAGTAGGAGACTAAGTTGTTTCAGACTATGTTTGATACCGAAGTTTCCTTTCATTTTGAGTGTTTTTACATGAATTGCTGTGTATGAAAATTAGGGCTTTTGTTAAGTACCACCCATTGTACTGTTATCTTTCAAAGATAACCTTAATAAAGCTGTAATGACCCGCAGCACTTGGATAATTTTGTACTCATGCAATTAATTTTGCATATTTTGTATATTTTGTATTTTGTATAATTTTGAAAAGTATACATACAATAATTTTGTACAACATAGAAAATTTGCACACAGTTACCACGATTTTTTTTGGAATTTCAAACACTGGGCAAGCATCACTATCAACAGGCATCAATATATCAGACACCAACATATCACATGTTATTGGGAGTCAGTACACTGAAGAATACCAAAACAACGTTCTCTCTCAGAAGAACAGACCCCGCACGCACACTCCCTATCACATCTATACTAATACAAGCCACTGGCACACACCACCAGTGATCACACGCATTTCGAGCCCCCGAGTCACACTATTTTGTCAAATAAGTGTGATCTCACATTTGCATAGCTCTCAGGACTATCAAATTGCAAGTTTTCTCACAATTTCCGCATAGATCTTTAGTCAAAACACTGGACTTCACCGTGACCTCCCTTCGAAACAAAGCCGCAACGGGGGTTCATGGTAATGCGGCTCAAGAGCTTCTTCTTGCAAAACGCAATGTTTTATTCAAGATTAAAATTTGTGGTACCCCATTTGTAAAATACTTAGATATATATATATATATATATATATATATATATATAATTACCGTGATCTTTCCCTAATTTCATAATGCCTTCCTAACCCACAAACCCGTGCAAGGTTCTGTGCTCCGGTACACAAGGCGCCAACCGAGCTGTCTGTAAGAGATACATTAGTAGAAGAAGAAAAAAACACCAACAAGAGAAAAAAGACAGATTTGCCGTCGCGTCTTCCTTTTTATAACTTCGGGAGAGTGCCCATTTTTTGGGTGCCGTACCTTTTGCAGACAGTGGCGTTCTTTTTTAAAACATTAACCTGTGGCCTGGAAATAAAGAAAAATGACCCGTTCACGAGCGTCGCACAATCCGAAATTGATCGCGCTTGTGTTCGCGACACGCATTCAGCAGTACAATCTTTCTGACAACCAATCATATTCCGCGAACCGTACCACATGTGCAGCATGATCGCCTTTGCGAACGTATCAGCGGCCATGCCGTTGTGACCATAAACAAACAAAAAACAGCCTGTAATATCACGGGGATATAATGACGCTTCTATGACTTCATTAATCAGAAGGCGATTTTGAAGTTGGCTGTAAAGGAGCCTTTTCGTATTTCGCGGGCGTGTAAATCGGGAACCAGACCGTTCTGGGTCTTAAAAAAGGCATATCCGTGAACTGCATCAAATATCCTCAAGATGGCTATTTCAGTTCAAGACGCCATACAAATATGGGACATTCTCTTCAATAATCTGCCATAAAGGCTGGTGATCGCTTCCCTGGGTATGTCAAACAGTCCATCAAAGTTTTTCTTACAGCCAGCACCAAGACAAAAAATCCACAAACCACCCACTAATCCATCATTCGATACAGCCCCCGCGACGAGAACAGTCTGGCGTCAGCCTTCGTGTGTTTGAGGTATTATTTAATATGGCTGCCAGATGCTGCCAGGTATTGCTGTCGTCACAGAACCATTCCATGAAGCCATCAAACAATGACGTTATTGGGGTGCATTTTTACAAACTTTGAAAAGTTGCTACTTAGCGTCGTTTTTAAGCCTTAAAGCTCACCAATAGTTACAAGTAAGCTTTTCCCATCATATCTGAAGCCTACCTCAATGTCTTCAAATGCGGCGCATTCACTTGAATGCATCGTACGACCCAACCTTTCGAGCTCCTTCGAATACTGCCCCTGGCCGACTCGGGGCCCTAATCTGAGGCCCGAAGGCCCCTTCCGACCCTCTTTCGGGCCCCTGGGACACTGCCTTTGGTCGATTCGCGGCAAATTGCCACCACAGGACCCCCTGTTAAGCGCCGTGGGTCCTCCAATGACTCAGGGCCCAACCAATGCAAATCGCCGGCCCCGGCCTACTCATTGATTGGGAAACGGGCCTTAGCCCTTAGACCGACACGGAGCCAACTGTTCGGTACTGCTGGTGCCTGTCCGCCAAACAGACCCCACGGTGTCAGGGGTCTCCATTGGAAATGATCCTGCTTGGGAAAGGGGTCAAAGGGCTCAGACCGACACGGACCCGACCATTCGGCAACGGTGATACCTGACCGATAGAAGTCATCATCGACTCAGTGAACCTTTGATCGGTGCAAAGGGCCCCTTGTCATTTGAGAGTCCGGCCTTGCGGTCCCCAAATCGGGCTTGTAAGCCTGTAAACGGCGGTTCCAATTAGGTCATTCAGCCCCTCTTCTGGCCCCTTTCACCACTGCATCCTGGCCGGCTCGGGGCTCCTTACTTACACAGGACCAACCGGTAAGCACTCTGGCCTCTGACCAACGCAGGGCCCACTCATTGTTTCAGGGGCCCCAAACAATATAAATCGCGGGCCCCGGCCCTGTCGCTGCTTGGGAAATGGGTGCCCCGGACCGGACCGACATGGCGGTGGCTATTTCGTACTGATGGTGCCTGACCACGAAGGGCCATCTGAGAGGCCGGCCCTGAGGACCCGGGTCCCTTAATACGACCCCCGACCAGCCCTTCGAGCTCTTAATCGCCTGGCCTGGAGCCATTTGACCTCCACGGAAAAGGAAGGGCGGCACCTCAGCCCGATAGCGAACCAATGGCGTGTTGGATTTAGTTTATCTGAAGAAAATGTAAACCAAAATGCTATTTAAGATATGATTGCATAAAAAGTTAAACTATCGGGAATCGAGTTCTGATTTTCAGGGAGGCATTCATATTGTCCAAGTTACAGAATGTCCAAAGGTACAGAATGTCCAAAGTACAGAATGTCCAAGGTGCAGCATGTCCAAAGTTCATAATGTTCAAAGTACACAATGTACAAGATGAGAAATGACTTCCAAAATGGCGCAGGGTGGAAGGGGCCCGTTTCATAATGTCTAATGTACAGAACGTCCAAGGTACAGAATGTCCAATGTACGTATTGTCCAAGGTACAGAATGTCCAAGAGCCAGAGCTTCCAAAATGGTTCTTAGAGCGGCCGCCAGGGTGTGAATAATCGCCCCTATTGGTAGGCAGCGTTGCTCCGCCCAGCGTCGGCCGAGCGCATACAGTCGACGCCAGTGCGAACACTACAAACATGCGGTCGGGGGGTCGCATAACAACGGATTCAATTCCCACGCTGGTGCAGAGATGGTGTCGGATGCTGTTGGTCGGCGAGGCCGCGCTCGACTTGCAAGTGATCGTTGAGTACGAGACGAGTACTGTGGAGTGGGGCGTTGGACACGCGCGGAGCTGCTGTGAAAACGTCGCAGCGTTGTCCTTAGCCGGCGTGGAACTTGTTCTGTGTTTGACCGGGGGCGTGTTCGTTGTTTGGTCACAGCTTTATGCAACTAGAACCTCTTTTTGCAACTGCCTTTTTATTTTTAGCAATCGCTGTCCCGTTTTCACCACAATTAGCCTACAGCGTCCAAAGGGGTAAACCTTGCAAGAAAGGGGAAAGTATGGGTATTAATAATCTATGTTTCCTATCGGGTTAATAGCCTGTTTCTGATCATTTGTCACTGGGATTAGGTCAAAGGTGTAACATATTACAAAGCACGCTAGATTACAAATCATAGGATATGGTTCAACGAATGGCCATTTGTGGTCAAGATACTGCACATGATACCATTCAGAACAATGAGCTGGTGCACCAACAGATTGGTGGAGACTTTTCATTTATGTGGATTTCCCACATCAATTTATTGGGTCTGTCAGGGGCGGCGCCAGGAGATATAAGTTGAGGAAAGGCTTTTCCAGAGGACTTCCTGAAGAACATGGGGTCTCCTTTCAGAGGGGGCTTTCAGGCCTGGTCGTTTTGAAGCGGGCACCGAGGCATGTGACATGTGAGTCCTCATCAAACTGGATCATGCATTAATATTCATGTAAATCAATGTCGACAAGAAAAAACTAGAATAGGGGAGTGCGTAAATGTTTAACTGTGTTGAAGTCTAGTTTCAGTGCGTGAACGTGACACCGATCAAGTCGTGAGCTAATAACCCTGAATGGGAGTCCAAGCTCATAAAAATACGTCCAAATTGTCAAAACATGGCTGTTGTCCTCTACGGCTGTCCATTCACTCCCCCGAGCCAGTAACTCATAAAGCAACGAAACAATGTCGCCGTTGACGAAGCAGCAACGGTGAGCTTGTCTCCCGAGCTGAGAAAGCTGAGGGTCAGAAAAACTATGTTCGGCAGGCTCAATGCCCGGAAGATCTATACGTGGAATACCCGCGCTCGGGTTGCTTACGCTCATAAGACTTCGGAAGAACCATCTACTCCCCCAGACGGGACCCTAAAAGGAAATGGGGCAAATAGCGAATGTGGAGCGCTGAGGGCGAATAACAGGGGGACTCAAACCTACCCACACTGTCACATGTGGGCTGGGCAGCACGCACTAACTGATTGAGCTATGGCCGCGGTTCTGCTACTAAAAGTCCCACCAGTCCAATAGGAAACACCGATTAACAAGTCATGAGATCCCGCCGGGCTGAGAGGTGGCTGTGCTTAGATTCATGTATCTAGGAAGTTAGTCTGTAAAATGGGCAAAATCTGAGGACAACTTCGGTTTTTTAGATATGCTCGCCCTACAAGGGAAGTCGGTGACACTGCCTATGTTCATCGCATGAGATCCAACCCAGAAATTTATCACTAGTTAAAAGAAAAAGGCAACGCTTTCACGCGTCCTAAGCGTTAATGTTTAAAACAGTGCCGTAACACACACACACACGCGCACACACACGCACGCACGTATGCACGCACGCACGATTTTTTTCTCACAATTATGAAATCTATGCCAAAACACAGGTACGTCAGTATACCGGGATACCCGTGGGTACGCCAAGATTTTATGCCAATATTTCCAAAATATTATGACAAATCAACAGTTCCAGGTAGTACACATGGTCACCTGTGAATAGGTGAACGCATCAAGACATCAATGGCTAGGCCGGAAGATTTCGATGGACTGTATCCCAGATCGGAAGGCAATTCAGGAAATCAGTGTCAAAATAAATCAGCAGACAAGTATCGCTGAACGTACCTTACCTGAACAGCAGCGCTACCAATCAGTATTTCGCGATGGTGCTTGCGAGTTTATCCTCTGTCAACGTTTACCGACACGCAGCGATTCTTATATCCTTGGTCCGCATTGTCTTATGCCGTTGCTGAAATGTGCACCTAAAAGTTTAAGTATGCTGTAATGTGTGCCATTGGTGCATGTATGTCGACTACTTCCACCCCTAATTGTGAGCGTACGTTCTCCGTAGATGTTCCAGGTGTTCATTAAACAAGCCTGAGTGCAATGCATTATTCTTCCCAAATACAACTTCACTGGAAAACGATTACAAGACATTTTGTGTACATCCTGTGCGTACAGAACCATATGCCATGTATTGTGTATTCTGCTATATTCTGTGCATTTAACTTTCGGTCCATTGAGACCACCAGTGTAGGAATGGAGGCCAAGGGACCCCCCACTTTTCAAGGTGGAGGGCTTGCAATGTTAACTGCCCCCCCCCCCTTTTCAGATTAAGGTTGCATTTGGCTTACTTTTGCACTACATATAACATGCATGCCGATTTACCTAGTTCGCCAGACATTGCCCTTAAGATGCGTCATATTTTTCGTTTGCTCATTGGCCATCGCTTAGTGTCACAGCCGCAAGGACCGACGCCGCGCGGGATGGAGACTGCAACGCCGGGCGTCGAGGCTGTTGTTGCTATGACTTGGGAGCGCGCACGTTTAAGACCATATTAAGTAGTTTTCTTATCAGTAATCAGTTATGACAGAATCTTGAGCTTATTAAGACGAACACGGGTTGGCCATGTTAATGCAGATTAGGAACCCCATTTCATCTACAATCTACCATCAGGGAGACCTCAATATCTCTGAAGAACACAGAAAAGCACGGAACTAGAGTCTATGTGACAATTATTGGACCATCTGCGGTGATCGGGGATGTCGTCGCGTCAATGAGGGTTCCTGTGCTGATCCGGGGTTAACTGCGCGGGTCAGAAGGCCTCCCGTGTCAGGGATGGGAACAATGTGGTATGCTATATCCTTCTAATGGCCTCTGAATCGACCGGGCGATCCCTCCCCGTGTCGCCAGAATGAGAGCCAGAAAACGCTTTGCGATGGAACGGAATGGCCCTTCAGCCCTTGACCGGAAACGGTAATGTACTCCTGATGTTCTACTCAAGAGGCCCTTACCCGAAAGGAAATAAGGAGTCTGATTATTGTTGAGTAGGGTGGGATTTCATTATTGTTGAATAGGATGGGTCGAAACAAGCTTAAAAACGAGCAAGTTCATGCCGTGTTTACCTGAGAACGTTCATTTTTTCAGGTTGTTCTAGTGAAGCAAATTACATCAAAAGGCTTGAGCACACCCGCCCGCAACCTCGAGAGCAAGGACAAGGATGGTCTGGGTTGCAGCTTCCGTAAAACCAAAAAGTTTCGGCCGCTGCAAGTGCCACCGGACGGCGGGCGCCTTGTCAATTTGTCTTCTGGATAGATAAATACTTGCAAAAACACGAAAAATAGGGATCCTACCTTCACTCTTCCAGTTAAATCCCCAGATTCCAGCCCCACTTCACGGTGCTTAAAGGGCAAATCTGTTCTTTTCATCAGTCAAAAAATTGCACACGCGAAATACGCGCTCAATACTTTTACTACATCTTACAATATTTTAGAATACTTTTTCAGCAGTGGCGTCATTTTCGTCCACCCGTTGGCCACAGCTTAGTATCAGCTGGTAGGCCGACGTTGCGCAGCCTATGGAGGCTGCAACGCTTGATGTCGAGGCTTGTGTTTCGAAGATTTTGGAGTGCGCGTGCTCAAAATTGCGCCACATAACTTGCATTAATAGTCGATTACAGTGTTAAAAGGTAATCACTTCAGAAGCGTCATCATTTTCGTGCACCCGTGGGCCACGGTTAAAAGTCAGCCACAGAGCTAAAGCTCCGCAGATAATGAAGGCTGCAGCGCCTCGTGCCGAGGTTTTTGTTGCTAAGGTTTGCGAGCGCGCGTGTTAAAAAGCATGTTACATAAATTATATCACCAACAGATTCTAAATGAATGGTGCACATTTCCAGACGAACATGGCCTGGCCATGTTAATACACATTGACCACTCGATCTGAAAATTTTCATCTTCAAATTGGGATCGAACGCATCGATCTACAATCTGCCTTCGCCATGTCGTAAATGTCTGTAGAACCAAGCTGAAAATTCTGACAAGGCTTCTGAATTATATGTGCTTATAAGAGTCAGCCAGACCATTGTTTATTAAGAACGCCGGTGATTTATTCCATGCGGTCGTTCAACGGTTGATCTCTGCAGTTTATTGACCTCAAAATACAAACAGAATTCATCTCGCGGTAGCTCCTGGTTTCTGTGCGGGTTACAAGGTGAAAATAACGATAACACGAAGAACACCGCGTCCCTTGTTAACCAGCAAGCTATATCCGGGGATTTTTTCGGGGGGATCACCATAAGATGTGCTTTTGTCAACCATGTGTTCCCCCTTGGCAACTCTCTGGCTACGCCCCTGCCGGCACACAAAAGCAGACCAAGTTACGTGCGTTGCGTGATGGACAATGATGTGTCCGTTGGGCCAATCCATACCTAAGGCAGACAGCTTCCCGCATGCTATTTTTCTGCGATGGTATGGGTATAAGGGAAGGCTATTCGGAAAAAAATACTGTTGCAGGTGCCCAACACATGCTTCACCATGTAGTAGTAGCGCTGATCCAAAAGTATGTAACAAAGTAGCCATACGATCAGCTCGCAGTCAGTCATGCGGGAGGCATCCGGGCCAGGGCAGTGGCCACCGACGACGGACAGAAGCAGGGCCCAGATAAGGAACATGTGGCAGATAGGCCTTGTGGCTCGGTTCTTAAAAGCAGTGTGAGCCATCGATCCACTTTCAAAATTCTCACCGGCCTATGCCCAGGGCGTAGTTTGGCATGCACACTGTGGAGGCAGATGCCTCCTCAATGACCCCAAATGTCTACCCGCTCGTGCAATTTCGCTTCCCCAAGAGGGACAATGTTAAAATGGACGAATAATCTCGGGGAGCTGGATAGCCTTATTTGCCAAATGACAGATGGGTCGAATAGGCAAGATTGCGCATCAGTGAGAAACAGCTCTAGATGCATATCTAGCGTAGCAGCCATGACATTTGAATAAAGAGCGATGACAACCTCCATCTCTACCCCCTCCCGCCGGTCATTGGGCTCACTTTCCAGAAAAAGTTGCTCAAGTGTACCGTGTGCTTGCCCCCCCCCCCCTGCCTTTTGAAACAGTCCTACGCCTTTGATTGAGGCATATATGACAAGTTTGATGAAGTTTTATGACAGTCCTTTTTCTTTCGATTTCGGCCAAGAAGCCAAGCATGGATAGTTCCATGAACCAAAACGCGCAATTGTCATCGGCATGTCGCATGCGCGATCATGGTTTTATATGTCATATAACTGGAAGAAAATATGAATCCAGACATAGCATAGATAATAAAGCCTAGCAGGATGATAGTTTAGATACTATCACTACACGCGAAAACACTAAACGTAACAAAGAATGCAACAACTTGCAGGAATACTCCATTTACAGAATGAATAGGGTCGGTATAGTGTGCATAATCGAGGAAAACTTGATAGCATATCATTCTTCGGTATCGCACTGAGTGCTTCCTGACTGTTTCCAAGAACCACCTCACATATTTGACAATAGCCTGGTGCTCTTCGCAAACTCAGTGCACGACTTGAGCGTATAGCTACGTGCAATAGCCGTGCACCTCCCCTGGCTCTAGTATTTGTTTTCATTCATCTCTCTTTCGAAATGAGGCTCAAATCAAGGTTGTACATCAGATATATTGACAAAATTTGTGAAATCGGAGCCCAGGAGACTGACTGGTTAAATTGATTTGCTTAAATTAGAAACACTATCCCAACATGTCTGCCATACGGGTACAGAGAGGTCAATAAAGTTGATTGCTTCCCAGACAACTTATCTGTAGTACTGCTAGATGGGACCTAAACCATAGCGATACGCTTCAAGCCCATGATGCCCCGATTATACTACACTTCGCGTCGACACGCCCATGACTGAACAACAAGCAGCCATGAAATCTCAAATATTAAGAGCGTTGAGCGTTTCTTCTGGCCTTCAGTCGTGTGAGCATACTGTGTTTCAAATTAAAGTAAGTGTGAAGTACTCCTTGTTTTCCATGACAATACATACCTGTAAAAACGGGTGTCCAGTGCCGCTTGTATTGCGCCTCCTCGATGTAATTCCTCATCACGTCCAAAAAGAGGCCGTAAAAAGGTGAAATGAACGCATTTTTCATATGTGGAGCACGTCTTCACAGATGACTCCGCAGAATGTGAGAGCAGGGATATACCGCGCTACCACTCCACAGCGGAATGAATGCAAACAGGGGCGGGTCCAGTCTGTCGTGAAGGGGGGGGGGCGGGGCACGTAACATTGTGGTGCCCCCTACAGTTTGGGGTCTCCTCCAAACAAATTCTGCCATTAAATTTTAACATAAAAGGGATATGTACATTACATCCCTAGCTTTTTAGCCAAAGTAGCGCCAGCTTTTAGCCTCAATTTTTTGTGTGCTCTTTTTAGCCCTCGTTTTCCAAGCGCTGCGCAGCATAACATGGGTTCCAATACTTAAATTATTTATTTTATGCATAAATAAGCATTTATATACATATATATATATATACATTTTATATGTATATATGTAATAGTAAATACGGTGCCCACGCAAACAATATGCACGACCTCAGGGTAGCATGACTATCAGTCCTCATCCCAATTCATTCTAGTTGACCGCTCCAGGAGGCCCTAGTGTTCCGTCGGGGGTAAAAGTTCCTCACGTATGCGCCAAAGGATTGAAAATGAAATTAAAAAATGGGGCAAGACATAAAATCTCCACGAAATTAAGTATAGGGACAGTTCAGGTGGGATAATCGAGGCGTAAGATCGCAGACCGGTTCACTGGACACCTCAGTGGCGCACGCGCACAGAAGGTGCGCACATCGTTGCGAGAAAAACACGACAGGTAAACACGTCCAGTGTACCTAATGTCGAATTAAGTAATCGCATCGCGTGCGTAGTTTGATAGATGCAACATTGCACAAGAAACACTAGTTGTAAATAAGACATTTTAACGCCGGGAGACAAGTATGCATATATTTCAATTGTTGTGCGCAATCGTCAACTTTGTTCGAGACAAGTAAGCATGCATCATCTTGGGACGTCACATAAGCAGCGTTTTTGACGTGAGGTACATCTAGAAATGGTGTTTTAGTCATTGCCTTGAACACCCTGACCTAATTCTTGGTAATGGTCATCTATTACTTCAAATTTAACCGTCTGTGTTTCGATCAGCTTTCCGCACGTGCTGGGTATGGGGTGTTTCTATGATAGCATATTTAAAAATATTCACCCTCATTCAACGATATTCACTACTGGCCACGAAATATTTTTGATGTCAGTTTGCTATCGCTGCAAACCCATCCCATAGTAACCACAATGCTAGTGTATGATGCCGGAAGCGATTATGAACTCAAACTTATTTGCTATGTCAACTTGTTTGGGCTTATTAACGCTAACTTATGATGTATGCATTATACTGACAATCGAGCATTCAAGATAGGCATCCATAATTGCCTACTGCTGGTGTTGATTTCGACAATGATATTTTCGGGCATAGTGCGGCTATAATTCCATTGCATATTCCGACCGCTTTCAATGTTTTTTTAGCAGCCCAATATGCAGGGAAACCTTACCGGGCTCAACTTTGACAATCAGCGACCAATGCTCGGCGCGGCGCCTCCAGCCGGATCCATTGCGTCGTGGAGCGGACACGGATCTGTTACTAAGCTAGTAATCCGGCCGGCCAGCCCCACGCGCGTGGTCTCCGTAATGGTGCCGACTGTATGCGCGCGGCCGGCGCTGGGCGAGCCCACGCTGCCTGCCAATAAGGGCGATCATTCATGCCCTGGCGGCCGCTGTAGGAACTAGTTTGGAAGCTTTGGTCTTTGGGCATTCTGTGCCTTGGACAATACGTACATTGGATATTCTGTACTTTGGACATTCTGAAACATTGTTCTGAAATATTGGGCATTATGAAACGGGCCCCTCCCACTCTGCGCCATTTTGGAAGTTATTTCTCATCTTGAACATTGTGTACCTTGGACATCATGAACTTTGGACATTCTGTACCTTGAACATTCTGTACTTTGGACATTCTGTACCTTTGGACATTCTGTACCTTGGACAATATGATACGGACCCTATTTTCAGCGTTCGTGTGTTCTAATATTGAATGGATATAAGCGTATTTGAGCAGTCGAATAAACTTTGCAGTGGTATGGCACGCTAGTGCTCTGATGTAGCTTTACTATACCTATCCGACGTATCTTTCAGTTTGTCAATAGAAGGTTTTATTCTTTAAGTAGCGGGGGCTGCAAAGAGCTAAATGGTCCCTGATCACCAGTCAGGAAATCGAAAAACCCGTGTGGTGGATGTTTGACAGCATGACACAATGTAGTTAACGTATATTTGCCGACTATGTTTGCATCGCCAGCTTATCGCAAAATCAACACTCAAGGCGCACCACACACCATCGCAGCAGCAAACTACCACACCGGCTCACTCGCACCTGCCTCTAAACAGTCCTGGGATGTCGCGGTGTCGTCGCACCAGCCTGAGAAAAGCCGTCGCTGCCACAGTTCCCCGCCAGTTCCCGTCGGACGCGTCCGGGCGCCGGCACGGTTGGTCGAGGGGCGGCACATCACGTCAGTTACGGCCGCCGGAGCGGCGCTGTCGGCACCCAGCGCTGTCGGTCGGAGTGGCGATGACGGCACCCAGCGCTGTCGGCACCCAGCCGGAGCGGTGCCGCCGGCACTCAGCGCCGTCGGCCGGGGCGGCGCGGTGGTCGGCGACACGCCCGAGGCTCGCTCACGTGTCCCCGCTCAGCGTCGCCAGCGCCAATGGCACTGCAACAGAGGCGGCCGCTGGCGTCAGTCATCGCCTGCGACAGCAGCGCGACGCCAGCTGATCGCTGGCGTCAGGATCCGCCGGGCGAGGTATATCTTTCAGCGGCTCGAAGCTGAGGCCAGTGTGCTGTCAGCTGTGTTCAGGGATAAGGCTCGACGCGTAGTTTGGGACAAAGTGACACCCGTCTGCCAGTTCCAGAGGAAAATGCGCACCCCCTTTCACGGGTCCGCAAAAAAATCGATATGGCCGGCCGCTACGATCCGGATGTGGGTGCGTGGGCGTGCAGTTTTCTCACCGACCCCCAAGGCGACTATGATACGTCCCACCAAAAACGTTGAAACAGCACCAAAGCGTCCCCACGTAGGGATCCCCAATATGAATGGCCCGTACCCCGCACCACTCGAGTCTTGCTGGGTTATTACAGCGAGGCAACACTTCCATTTCTCCCGAAGCACCAATTGTAATACCTACTCGGATCTTCTTCCGACTGGAAATTCACAGTACACACCCCCAGGGTGTTACTTTGTCTGTGTAACATCACATCACTGGTCATCGCTGTCCAAGTCTACTAGGGACGTTTAGCAAACAAAGCAGCCCCGCGATAAAGCACTTAAGCCAATAAGTAGTCACTGACACTGCCTAAAGTAGCGTTGCAGCAAAGCATGAGCCGTGAGCTAGGTCCCTTACGATCATCTGATCAAATGAAAAATGAGACCGTGCTATACCTGGATACAGAAAAAAACGCTAGTTTTGTCACTGATGGGATGACTTTAGTGACAAATGATCTCTTTGATCTTTCACCAAAAAAAGGGTACGTCGATGTCCGATCAATGTCTGTGGAGTCATCCGACACGACTGTTCGTTTTTCGTTTGGCCTGACTTAACATGACAGGATCTCATTAGCCAATGGTTTGGAAAATGTGTTCATTTACTGACTGCTTTGCCGCGAATTGAACAAGACAATGGTTGACTTTGGCATTTACTAGTTGGAGTGACATTACCTTTCATGATGACCTGGTGTGATCACGTGGCGGTAACTAACCCGGCCTGTTGCCGAGTTCAAACAGCTGCGGTCTTAAGTTGAAATAGTCCAACGCCATAAAGGGAACTCCAGAATTCCTGAGACACCACAAAAGCACGTACGGACTGGCAAACATTAGGCATTGGCATCGTGCTCCGGAACCCGAATGGCACTGCAACATGCCTGGCGATAGAAGGTAAACATGGCTAATTGTTTTTTTGATTAAATTTACGATGCCTTAATTTTTGGATGGCGTGCAAACACCAATAACTGGAGGCGATCGTCCAACAGGAATTCGCGTACTTGATCATGCCCCAACAAAAATTGAGAGCTTTGTGTCGGCAGCCTTAAGGAAAACTCTCCACGATTTCAGGAGCCATTAAAATGCTTTAGGTGGGTTTCATACAGGCTTTCCGATAGGACGTAATGTAACAGTTAGATCGATTTTTAACGGTGTTTAAATATACTGAGTTTGCCAGCTGACCACTAAAACATACCCATACAAGCAGTCAGAATTGCAAAACTGCGTGTCATACGTGGTAACTTGACAAATAGCATCTTCGCTATGTTTGAAACTGCTTGGTTGGGTCAAAACAACGTTCTCTCTTTGATGGCACTCTTTATCACCCAAAATGCTGGCGAATATAACTCTTAACATTACCACGCAAAGCGAGAATGAAATACGTGTTATTCTAGCGGCGACATGGCCCAGATCAGCCAAAACGCATGCCAGCTGTTCCTGAACGAGATCGAACGAGCAACACATTTTGCGCTATATAATACAGGAACTTGGGCAGTGGTCCGAATAATGATGGAAATACGACTGGTAATCGAAAAACTTCAGAAAAGCGTACTAACCACGTGCATGGGTGCAAGACAACAGTGTAAAACTACGGGCAAATATGTAAGAACATCACAAGACCGCGCGAAAACACTCACACAATGATATTTCACGTCTGAAAACAATGTACTGGTTAACACGACACCTCTCGACAAGAAGGCGTACTACAATTGAGTTACTCCGTTCACTACGGTTGCAACTTTGTACGGTCAGTTTGACAACCACTGTGGCGGCATGCAAACGTTCCAAGACGCAATCAAATGATGACATGTTGACGAGCATATTTCCTAAAAACGTGAAACTTTGTTACCTAGAGCAGAGTCTTGCAACTCAAACCATATAAAACGTTACGAAGGGGTTTATTTCATTGTATCTTATGCTTGCCTCAGTATCTTCAACCGTGGAAAATTCCCTTTAAAGGGACCGCTCCATATTTGTACCGGACACTCGACAATTATGCCCTTTTTAAGACTTAATAAGCGTAACGTCGACACCCATTCTCATGGCTTGCAACGCGGCAAGAAGCAGCTCCCGGCTCTGCGTGCAGATATAGCCGCTCTAGCTCTACGTAAAGCTGTATTCGTGCATCACTGTGCCGAATTCTGCAACAAAGCAACAAACACAAATAAATAACAGCCATTCCGCAGCCACTCGTCTCAAGGCGCTTAAGCGTATTATGCATCATGCACAATTATGACACACACTCAAGCATAACTAAGATATTTACACAAACTACGTAGTATCCTCAATGGGCTCATGTGGCGAACTGCCGGTTGATTTCGCGAGGAGAGCTCGCACAAAGGAAAAGAGCGGGGGGTGAAAACGGCGCGACAGAGGCAAGCAGAACAGTATGAGATGAGTTCAGGGAACTAAATTAAAGCTGTGTGTCCGGAGCCTATAAGTGTTCCTGTTTTGGCCCCTTCTGCGGTGTTTTTGCCTAACATTCTGTGAGTTTAAGGTGTTAACTTGCATTCACATACTCGGTTATGACGCCATTTTCAAGCTATTCAATTACCAGACCTAGAATTACCAATCTTGGTTTCGTAATGACTAGGACCCATGTCCAACTTCTTGTTTATGTAGCACAAAACGTGACTTTTGACTGAAACTTGCGAAGCCGCTCAACATCGATTGCGAGCCAACTGACTTCCGCTTCATTTGGAAATCGTCGCGAAAAAAAAAGTCGCGAAAAGAGGGGGCTTCCCACTTGCGGTATTGGGTATCACCTTACCATTGGCAAGGTTTATCTGGTATTCGCAATAGGAGAACGCCAAATTTGAATACACTCCACCGGCCCTAATTTCTTGATATCCGTGAGATAACGGCAGAATGCTAGCGCACACACTGGTCTTGCGGTGCCAGGTGGGATTTACCGCCGACTACCGGTACACCGGCAGCAATAACACTTTCCAGAAATAACTGAGGGAAAAACCCTAATTTTGATAGCTGCAGCATTCATTTTGGAAACTGTGTGGACATTAAAATAATACGCAGTTACAAGCCTGGTGTCGGAAATGCGAAATCCCTCCCACTACCTAACGGAATCATACCAAGCAATCCTCACGCATATCGTTGTCATATCTGCCCACCAAGAAGTGACTGATAAAACCATTCTAAACTTCCTGTAGCGGGTTTCTGTTTGCGTGATGGCTACACTAGTGACGGTCTAGCTCACGCCAGTCCTGCTCCCGAGTTAAGTAAATGTAAATCTTCCGAGCCTACAGTTTCTAGTGGCCGGTATTTCACTCTCAACAACACCCACAAACCAGTAACCACACACACAAAATAATGACACAAACGAGGAGTATTCCACACGATCCCTTATATCCTGGAGACCGGCGGGCCACCTTAAAACGGCAATTCACTTACAATTATATCGTTTGTCATGTAGCACTGCTGCGTTATCATACATTTCGGCCATTTCAAGCTTGGCTCTTACCTGGATACATCCAGCTTTTAACTTTGATGCAGCTATGCCGTCACATGCTTTCCGAGACATCGTATTGACCTGTACGAATCGCTATGACGCACAGGCAGCAACATCGAGACGAAACTTTCTTAGTACTGCTTTACTGTTTTAGTTTTTTAAGTCCGCACTACAATATGTCTAATTTCTACGTAGAAAGTCGGATTTTATTCATGTGAGGGTGCGGTTGAGCGCGTCTCACGACAGCCGCTACCAGTAAGTACCTTTCATGGACCTTCCGCCTCTGTGAGGTCAAGTAGGTGACAAGACCATACTTCACAAGTACTACGCAGCTACAATTACAGTCGCTCGAGTAGCCTCCGGCCGATAATAAACTTATTACAGCCCGGCCACTTCGGGCATGAAAAGCGACGAAATAGGCTGGCAGACACTGTCCTGTCACGCAACATCCGCGGCAACATCCGTTCTAATGTACGGCAATAACCCAATCATTCAGCTAATCAATCTATAGCTTCACGATATGGCGTCATCCTGAATCCAGATTTGCCATTCATCAAAACGGTCTCATTTCCACACTAATCAAGCGGACGTGAAGTAGCGCACTGAAGACTTGATTCCTCGGGACTTGATTGGCTGGCCGACATCACGTGGTCCCCTGGTTAGCATCCAGTGCTTCTGAACTCACATCATTGTGAGAATCTAAGTGAAGGAAAGCACCTACAATATAAATTGCATATTATATTGGCAGTTAAGACTCTCTCAGTACATGCAATTTTTCGTGGCGAGAGATCCAAAATGTTACACGACGTCCCAAACAAATTATCTGAGAAGTCGAATAAACCAAGAAATTTTCGATATTTCTTCAGTGCTTTACGCTTGAAAGAGCAAGCATACGGCCGGGAAAGGTAGCATAGATTTGTATTAGGACCAATACAATGTATTTGCTTTTCCATAACCCGTATTGCATATACCAGGCTTCGCATTCATAACGTTGTTTCATTATTCATTTTTGGATGTCTGATGTTACAAATATTTCCCAACTGCGCCAGGATGAGCCCACATTCGGAATAAATGCTATTTTGACAATGTGAGTTAACATTCGTGTGTTGAGTTAACGATCTCCATTGAATTAACAGTGAATACACCACATTATGGTCCTATACAACAGTTACATGCGGTACTCGCATTTTAAACTGCGCTCATGCTAAAAAGTGGCAGGGTTCAGAAAGATCAAGCAAAATATTACACTTCAAAGGTAAGACACGTGAATCCAGAGAGGATTCCTACGTTGTGCAGAGACTAAACTTAAAGCTAAAAATTATGAGTCATCTAAGCACCCAACACAAGATATACAGCTCTACGTTGAATACTCCCAAAACACAGGCGGCTAAGCATGAAGTTTTTAATGACCCACACTATTACATTGAAAAAAATACTTGCGGAGGAAGAGCGCACTTTACATGATATCGTGAAACCATTGCCCCGGGATATCATGTGCGTGAGAAACTAACGTGGCATTGACAGGACTAAGGGGCGCCTTGAGGACGCACGTTTATGGAGAGCGCGCGCACCGCTACAAGAACACACGGGAGATCATCACGCAGCAAGGAAGCACGGCGAAAGCCACACAAAGTTCAAAAGGTAAATTTTAGCAACAGCTAGGGACAGGCGGATACCAACATCATAGAATCGCTGCACATTCGTCATGCTAGCCACAGGCTGAGCGTACAAACTTCGTCATGGGACTTACTTCAAACAATATGTCCACGTGATGCATGTTTCTGAGGTTCGGGCAATGTTCGCAACGCCTAACAACCGCAGTAAGCATTTTTCTTATGTAATTCTGGGCTTGAATAATTGCACGCTTCCAACGTAATCGCCTGTTTCTTCAAACATAGTAACGTGGAAGTGTACATGGGGTGTTGGTAGTTTGGATAACTTATCATTTTTTAACTTTTAATGACGTCCGTCGAAAATTAGAAAAAATTCTGGATTCATGTGTCATACTTGTGATATACGCTCACTTATAACTATTGGCATACTCCTAAGTGGACTACTCTTGACGACACCTTTTCTCCATCTAGTTAACATGCTCCTCCATTCATCATCATTTGATTACGTCATCGAACCCTGCACGACATCGGTAACGACCACTGAAAGCCAGTATATCTGGAAATCGCGTTCCCGAACGCCAGAGATGAAGGAGCGAACAATTATATTTTTCTTGGTCTTCATCACCGCATGGTGCATGGAGACAGGATTTGAATGGCATCAATATGGCGTCACTGATGCCTCCGTGACCTTGAAATAGTCCATAAAATACTCGCATATGCAAATAGCTGTAAATGAGTTCATTTCATCATATCTCACGCTGGGTTCATCGGGTTCGAATGCGGAACATCACTTCAATCTCTCTGAATCGTTGTCACTCTTGAAAACCACCAAAAGAACCGTTGTTTAGCGCTATAACCCTATTTAATCAATACCTCCTGGTATATCTAGGGTCGTTAAGGCAGCTTAGTCACTTTGAACTTACCGTGCTGAAAAATCAGGAGTTGAAAGATTTCTTACCTAAATCAAGACGTCATTTTGCATACAGCATCTTCGCTGCCTTGACCTCATTGTAAGATGACCGATCATGCGTCGCGCATGGAATATTGATACTATTAGGCACCAGACGCATCACAGCTAAATGGCCCTCCCCAGCCAATCGGGGCTGGAGTGGTCAAGGTGGAAACCAATCGGGGATGGAGTGGTCAAGGTGGAAACCAATCGCGGCTGGAGTAGTCAAGGTGGAAATCAATCGGGGCTGGAGTGGTCAAGGTGGAAACCAATCGGGGCTGGAGTGGTCAAGGTGGAAACCAGGGAAGGGGGACCAAGCGAGCTCAAAATTCCATTTCAAAGACAGAAAAACGCGAAAAACTTGCATGTGACACGCAAATATGAGGGAAGAGCGCTCCATTTTATAATTGGGTACAACGTACTCCCCAGTGGTCATACCCACGGCCGTCAACAGCGTCCAATCAACGGTGCTAACCAGACCAGCTGTGACGACTGCGACCAGCATCCAGTGGAGAGCTGTGACCACCGGCGTGTCCCGGGACGACGAAAAATTGTCTCTTCAAGCTTCACTTCCGCCCCAACTCGATGATGGGACTTGACACTGATACACCCTTGTGACAGACTCATCACCACATCTCAAGGTGACGGCCCGCCATAGCCACGCCCACCTCCAATTGTGGTGGCCTCTAAGTCACCAAGGCAAACTGGCGACCGGTCCACCACCTCAGTCAACTGTTAAGGCCGGCCGGCCGGCCGTCACAACCGTCACCAACATCAATTGCGATATGACAATGCGCGATAAAGCTGTGGCGGCTGGCTTGTCACCAAGCCACACTGCGACATTCAGACACTATTCGGCACCAACAGTGGCGGTCCGGCTGTCCCCGCCGCCCACTATTCTAACCTGCCCGCGTCGCCACCGCCATCTGTGTCGGCCCGCCTGCGACCACGACCAGTGCCATCCTCGATGGCGGAGTCAGGCCAGCACCATCAGTGTTCATCCCAACATCCCTACCATCCACTGACTAAGAGCAAGCTTTTTGTCAGTAGAGTAGCAGAGGTCGTCAAAATTACTGACCTGTGTCAGGAATTTTCAATAAAGTCTACATAAGCAAAATCCAGCTCGCAGCACAGTGCAAAAGAACACCATCCACCCCCACATGATGTCATCCACGGTCAGGAACACACGGTGGAATTTGCAACAGGTGATCGAGTTCCCAACACTGATAGTCTAGGTTCACGGTATTTTGAGCATCCATGCATGTTCCTCCCCTCCCACTGCCCACCCATCTTTGAGACAAGAGCCCCACCTCATGCATTATCACCACGTGCCATTTCCACCCTCTCAGGCCAAGAACCAGCTGACTTTTGCTCACCTACCAGCTGTGACAAGAAATGCGCGCTGGGGGATTTAAACTCAGTGGCGTTCGATTGCAGGCGCAGCATGTTATTCAGAATTGCATGGACGCTAAGTGGTCCAACGCTTCGGTCCAAGCAATAAACACGCATTGTGCCCAGCAGTTGTGTGTTGCTTGTGTTTCACCAGCCGAACACAAAGTGTTCGGCTGGGTGCTTACAGGCGCGGATGACGCCGCAGATGACGACAAAGGCGGCCGTGTTGACGATGACCGAGTCGCGGGCCAGCTTGGCCTCGTCTGGCATGCCGGCTCCTGGCCGGTCGGACGGACCCTGCAGGCGAATCATAGCCAATCCTGCCGACAACAAACAATGTGCTCACAAGGCTGGCATGCGAACGAACGTGAGCGATAGACTACTGCCTTCAGTAATGTTGTGATGAGCATGAATATCATTTATCACTTACGCGGCGATGAATATCATTCATGAGCGACAAGTAAAATTAATTTGCTCAAAATGGCCAGAATTTCGTGTTAGTAATGTAAATGACTGGCTTCTAGAGGCCCGTCTGTAGATACGGTATACCACAGGCTCACATGAATAGATGCCCAAGGAGGAGCCACACCAGTTAGTACCACTCAGCACGTGCTCCGCACTGAAAAGATCTTGTTCAGATTTCCGTGTTTGCAATCTGGCTGATGTCTCCATCTGGTCAGGTGCGGATCCTGGATCTGAGCTTGAGAGGGGCCGTTCGGTCTTGGGACCAAATTCATTGCAAATTCCCTGACAATAATCACAGCATATCTAAACCATACTTCATCTTACCATACCTTACAAGGTACGGGGCACGGAAAGCCACTTGGCCTGTTGGATCCGCTGCTATCAAACTTCTGACTGGCTGAACTACATCAAACCTGATACGAAATGCTGCACATTAGATGTGCCCAGCGTGAGTCTGGCCTGGATTTACACTGGTGTAGTGTATGGGAGGCAACCACACTGTGGGAAAGGCCTCCCAGTCGTTAGACCACTCACGGTGAAGACATTCTGTTTGCCCCGCGTCGCGGCTTGAGAACTGTTCAGTTTTCAGGCGTGGCCAATCGTGGAAGTCGTGACTGACGAGAATAACTCATCTGTATCAAGATCAACGCCGGAGTGCACGATCTGGCACAGTAAAATGGTATCGGCATGATCCGATAGTGTGGGGATGATAACCCGAGGACACGGAGCCTCTTGGGATACGGCCTCGCCATGAGGCTTTGCATCACCTTGGTTGCGCGCCTCTGGACAAGTTCCAGCAGCTTCTAGCTGGCAGGGTTCAACAGAACCCAAATGATGTTTGCATACTCAAGGTGAAGGCGCACTAGGATTGTGAACAGGACTGGCGCACTCGTCTGACCAAGAAGCTTGGAGGACCCGCGGATAGTGGAAAGAATCTGGGACGCCTTGGACGCCGCTGCTGCCGTCTGCTTGCTGAACTTCATGCCTCCATTCAAAAGTAATCCCGCATCCTTTTCCCTAGGGACCTGCGCCAATCAAATGCTCTCATGGTGTAAGCCAACTTTCGGTTTGCCTGACCACTGTAATGTACCTCGCACTTGCAATCGTTGAACGGCAACTGCCAGGCCACGGGCCAGGCAGCAACAGCTGAGGTCTTCAGCTCCCTATTAGTAAGTATAAATCCATTGTTAGCACCCATAAATACCTGTCATAGGCCCTTTCCATTATTTTTTGTAAAAATTAAGTGCAGCATGCATGTACACAGCATGTACATCTTTTTGTACGTATTTTTCTACTTTTATTCAAAGATTTGGACTCCGATCTTGGTGCAGTCATCAAGGTTTCATCAGCCTCTGTTGAAACATGTTGTAGTGTTTCTGCTCCCAATGTTAACTGCAGTAGTGAGATGCCTGAGACACCAAAATCAGCTCTTGTACATTAAGTCAAACCACAAAATGGTATGTTCATTGATGTCTAAACCTGGTGCATGCATCAAGTTCTGAATTGTGCCACCTTTGCTGGAAGGACCCCGATCCAGGGTGCGGGGGTGCCTATGTACCAGCTATGTGCCTTGTGTTCTGAGTCACATGCTAGTTGAGAAAATCATCCCCCCAAAGTTTTGAGAAAATCTGAGAAATGACCCACAGGGGCTGCAGAAAAACCATGACTCCAACTGCAGGTATATTGCTGTCCCAAATAGTGAGGGGATGAGCAGGATCTGAGCAAATCACAGATCTAGGGAGCTCATACAATTGCCAGTGCTTAATTGCCCTTGGCTAAAGGGACTCCGGTACAAACAACCAAGAAGCTGTCAGATCCAGCAAGGCCATACTGATCCAGAGTTGTTCCTTGAATAAGGAGCCTTGGAAGGTGACCAGAGCTGCATTCAATGGGCTCTTCACATCAACATATTTGCTGCAAAGTCTAATGCTTCCTAAGGTTATTTTGCCCATGACCATTTGGCATAGTGTGCAGACAGGTGTGGTAAGTTGGGCAAAAGAAATGGGAAGATCCGGGGCCTTGGAGCAGTTTTGTAAGAAGAATAGGATGGGGCTCCTGGCCTGTTGTTAACATGTATATATTGTCTCTCCTTTACAGGAATTGGTCTGTGTATGTGCACAGAATCCTCATGGCCTTGCTGGCATCCTTTTGCCATAAGTCCCTGTGGGTTGTTGATTGCAGCCATAGCCCCAGATGGTCTCAGGAGCCACCACAGTAGTGAGATTGTTAGCTGTGTCACTTGCAACAAACAGCTGAAGGTCAGGTACAGCCTGACAGTCAATGGGTGGGCTGCCCAGGCTAGGTTGGAAGGTTAACCCAAGCCAAGTTGGAATCCATGAATCTCCTTATAAGGTTTCATCTTCACAATCTTGTTACCACTGAACACCAGGTTTTCATTACCACCTTGTCTTTGCCTTGTCAGTAATATCCCATAGCTGGTGATGCTTCTCTCCCTCCTCACAGGTCTGTTCAGAGGAGATGAAAGTGCTGCCCTATTCACTACTCAGCAGCCTGTGTGAGCTGAGATGACAGCTCAAGTATATGGAATTTTGTGGTGAGACTGTCAAGTGTAACTATTTGTAGCATAGGTTTGCTCTCACTTTTCTTGCCCACTTAGCCCATTTTTGTTCAGAAAACCAATTTGAGACCATCCTTGACTATGCGTAATTGAGGATCATGCAGCCTTGGTATGCGTGTTTTGTATCTTTCATATGCATGTTTTGATGGTTAAGATAACATGTCAAGTTGGAGACAATAGTCAAAAGCTGGGGCCAATGGCTCTGCAACATCTGATGCAGCATGACTTAATGTTGAAACAGACACAGCAGGTCTGTAAATATTCAAAGACAGAGGAAAAAGTTGCAATGATTTCTCATAATAATAAAGCTGATATGCAGAAATTGTTACACGGTTTGTGTGCTGAGGTATTGACAAAGGTAAGCATAATAATTGAAATATTGTAGTTTACAATCTTTCAAGAAGTCCTGATGGCACATACCTTAATTGTTTTATAAGTGTTTTATAGTTCATACCAATTTGAAAGGTACAATGACCTACAGGCAGTATATGAAAGTTGGTTCGGCTCTCAGGGGAGAAAAACAAAATTATAAAAACGCAGCCTTGTACTAAGAACAAGGTAGCCTAGGTGAATTTGCACCATATTCAAAGCTGTCACTGAATGACATTCTTCGGCAGCAGATGACAGCAAACATCACACTCTAGCTGGTCACAGTGATAGCCAAAGGCCCTCAGACATTGGCCGCTTGCAATTTTCTAATTTTTAGCTTCATCAGTAAGTGCTTCCTTCCTAAGTCTATGCTTACATCTGATGTATTTTTGGAAGCTATAGAGCTGATAGAAAGTTGTTGAATATTGACCATTTTATTGTAAAGGTGTGTCCCAATTAAGGCTGACAGACACCAATGGTTAAAATGTTGTGCACCTGTTGAACAATACCCCAGAGCTCATTATCACAAATTCACAATTGAAATGTCATGCAAACTACAATGATATAAATAGGAGCATCTGGGGTATAACAGCTAGCACATCTATGTTCTATCCCAGATACAACCTTTCTCACCTAAGGGAACAAGTCTAGGGTAATGTGATACCTGCCTAGGCTTTTACTGACCAAGATATACATCATTTGGCACCAGGTGGTGCTATTCCTTATTCAGTTAGATGGGATACTAGCCCCTCCCCCAACCTTGAGAATAATTTTGCTCAAAATTAGGGCGATGATGATTTCCACCATTTATTCGGGATGAAATATTTCCGTACTCATCCACCCACAAACCTTTGTTTAAAACTAAACCATCTGGGACGTCGGGCTGCTGCGTGATCGGGCTCGAAGGTCAAAGCAGCAAAGGCGCGAGAATGATTTCCCCCTCATAGAGCAAGCCGGCCGCGCAAATCATAGCTACATCTACTCACCGACGTTGAGTCTGATACAATGCTTTCCTCAGTGTACGACACCGAGCTTTATCTATATGTGGCCTTTAGCTAAACTATCAACCAATCGTGCTATCACCGTCCACCCCCAAGGCCCTTGAACAGAAGGTATAACCGTGCGGCTAATTCCGCTGTTTCGACTGATGACGTCACAAGTTTAATGCGCACGTAATGGTCAACGGCGGATACATGCCTACCGCAGTTTGCTTGGTTTTTTGAAAAGGTTCTACGGCTGGAAGCCGTTAAATATCTTTGATTGGATCATAACAAGACATCTCTTCTCTGAACAGGCCATAATATCAGCTCCAAGGTCTATTAACACGAGCCCGAGTGGCCGACTAGATACCTTTCGTTCGGGTGAGGGGAGAGTCAATTTGACCCCCTGAGATCACAGGAACTAAGAAAGCTAGTACACACCAAATTTACAGAGTGTGTTGACCTGTACATGAACTCACTTAGGTCAAAGTTCGAACTTCCTAGATCATGATCTTCCGGTCAAACAAGGTCAACATGGTCAAATTCCAGGTTGGTCTCCAAAGTGCCCCCAGAACCTAGGCAACTGTTTCTAAGCAAAAGGCCACAAACCCATTTGAGGTCAGTGACCTTGTTCGACCTTTTTAAGGTCATGGTGACCAAAATCACACAAGACTGCTCTGAGTTTTGCATTTGAATGAGCGACAAAGATTACTCTAGGCAGTATGTCCCGAAAACAAAATGTCGACCCGGGTGATCTTATGTCAATGACCTGTTCTGACCTCTAAGAAGTCAAGGGAAGATGTATAATGCGGTTTCTGCTGTGAATAAATTCGAGATGAACACTTGAAACTACCCCATACAGCAAACCCTAGAGTAATAAATCAGGCTGGTTTTGACCTTGGTCTGACCTTCATACCTGATCTTAGGTCAACGTAATTTGCTCATTCAATATTTTTGGTGCCTAAGAAAGCATCTCAGAGATGTATGGCTTCGTCAAACACTCCGTTGTTGCATCAGATTGAAGGATTCCCTAGAAATTGCCTTAACTGAAACCATGGCCTGACTTTAGCCTACCATAGGTCAGCGACCTTACAAGGTACATCTAGATTTGTTATGCCAAACGATCCGTCATTCAATTGTCTACAGCTTTCAAAATTTGGCGCAGCTGCGCCGCGCCGTTTGGAAACCATTTGGGAAAATGCTCAGAGGGGTCAATTTGACCCCCACCTGAGCGCGTGTTAATCATTAATTGGCTGGCGTCCCAGCCGAGCGCCTCGGGCTGGAAAATCGGGAGACAAAACTTTCACAAAGCGTTTTCGGGAATTCATTGCCCATGCTGTAAATGTATATATATATATATATATATATATATATATATATATATATATATGTAGATGCAAGATGCTATTTCCTTTGTATATATATATATATATATATATATATATATATATATATATATATATGTATATATACACAAAGGAAATAGCTAATGGGCGCATCTTGCAGAAACAACCATTAGAAATCATACTGACATGAAGGCCAAGATGAGGGCAAAGGCCTGCAGATCCCCGCTGCATGTTTGCAGGGAATGGGTCAATTGAGGCGTTTAATTTCTTCAAAAAGTGTATGCTCTTTGGCTTAGTGAGAATGCTGTGTTACGAACACATTGATACCACAACGGGGTCAGGCCAAGGTCGTTCCATAGGTTAGCATAATAGTTTGGCGCATTTATGCAACACATGATTCAAAATATCTTCACATCCATTTTGCTCGCGTTATGAGGCTTAAACGTCATCTACAGTTTTTCTGGTCAGTACATGCTCAAGATGTAGGTAAGATGTCAAGATGAGGTCATACGAGGTGAACATGACATGCAGCAGGCTAGTCATGTCATACATGTTTCCGGATTGCCTATCCCACAGGAATAAACAAAATCATTTTTAATCTTGCATCGGATCATATTAGTTCTTAAAGAGATCAAAACCTGCCTGTTTTTCAGAACTTTCTCTGACCTTTTAAAGACATTCAGTAGCCATGGGCAGGCTAGGGAGATTTTAGAAAGTTTTGGATTCGCCGGCAGTGAAGGAAAACGAACTTTGTTCTTTTTTTGGTGGGCCAATGCAAGGCCTCTTTTTTCACTCGACGGACCTAAAGTCACCTCCGACGGGTGGGGGAAAATTTACTTCCGGCATAATGCCAGGCAACGATTACGTTAAGCCGGCTTATGCTGTCCGGCGCAAAGCAAGGGAGAGGGTATTCGTAAGTGACGTTACGTTAACCTGGCTCATTTTTGTCCAGCAAGATCATAGCAAGTAAATCAGACCGCAGCAACAGATATATTTATGTCATGACGACATAGCAATACGTTTGAACGACAAGCGAGCCTCCTCACCGGCCTTACTCCTGGGGTGCAGTGTGTCCTGTGTGGGGTGTCCGTGTCAGCGATGGCCTTGGCTCAGCTGACTTGTCGGCGACCTGTGCGATGGATGGATGCCGGCCCGCTTCATCGCAGCAACAGGGAGATCAGGCCCGGGCTCCGCTGCCCGGCACGACCTTGTGGTGTTGTGCGATGTTACTGAGTCCTGGAAAGTCCTAACTAAAAAAAAAAACAGGACTCCTAGCCAATAGGGAAAAACCTGAAAGATTTGCCAAATTATGCAGATATCTAATCCTGTACTGTGTAAAAACTCAAAGAGGAGAACGATCAAATCAGGATAAGAACCACCGAGGAGAAAATGGAGATTGAATGGAAGCCGATTAGTGTTGGTGTAATTGATGAGCGGCTGCCTTGATCGTTGATATACCGGACACGCGAGGAGAAAATGATTTATTGTGAAAGGGATGCCGCAGCGAGGACACAGTGGAGGAGTGCGTTCGAAAAGGTGGCAGTGGGTGATTTTGGTGTGATCGATGCGCAGTCTAGCAAGCAGCACTTCCTTCAGGCGATTGTCTCGATTGATTGTCGGCCAGTGCTGAAGTATGGGTTTGATTGGGTGAAGGTGGTGATGAGCGCGTTGATCCCATTCGGATTGGAGAAAGAGACGGGAATGTAAACTGATAACTGCTAGAACATCAGAAACGGGACAATGAAGATGATTACGTTCCGGAAGCATAAAACTTCGTTTTGCTTCTTCGTCACCAGTGCTGTTTCCACGAATATTTGCGTGTCCCAGTATCCAGAGAAATATTACGTGAGCTTGTTGAGGAAGGGAGCAGAGCGTTCGTCGTATGCCGTTTAAAGTTGGGTGGGATGAATTATGGAGAGTGATGAGAGCTTGTAAGGACGAATGAGAGACGGTGAATATGACTGCCCTTTGTAGATTGCCTTGCTTGATGCAGAGCAAGGCTGCCAGGATTGCTGTTAGTTCAGCCGCATACACAGTATTGTAATTTGACGGGCGGTTTGACTTGTGGTAATTATGATGTGCGAAGGCAGCTCCTGTGCGACCATCGCGTCGGGAGCCGTCAGTATAAATAAAGGTGTGCTGGTCATACTCTCCTTTGAACTCAGCGAACAGTGCATGCACTTCGGTTTCTGATACGCTTCGTTTTTTGTGTTTAAACAGAAAGAATACGTTAGGTACAGGGTCACCTCAAAAGGGCCGGGGACTGGGAGTTAGGTTGCAGGGAATGTCGGGGAGATTAAGCGCTCGCTGCGCTCCAATAACACGAGTGCTGATGGTTGGATGCTGGAGTTCCGCGTTGGTAAGTGTGCGGTTGGGGCGGAGGTGTGCGAGGGCGTTGTATGTGGGGTTACCAACGTGCGCTGTGGCGCGTGCGTAAAATCTGAGAAGTTGTAATTTTCGTCGGTGTGATAGGGAGGGGATATTCGTGTCCGCGAGCAGATTTGGGACCGGGGAGGTGCAAAGTGCACCAGTCACTATGCAGAGGGCTGCGTTTTGGATGGTCTCCAGGGTTTCGACTTTTTTTTGGAAGAAATACCATAAAAAAGAAAGCCATTGTAGTCCAAGATCGGGCGTTTCAGAGAGGTATAGAGGCGGAGGAGAGTGCGTCTGTCGGCGCCCCACTCCCGCCCTGCTATGCATTTCATTATGTTCAATCGTCTGGCGCATCGTTGCTTAAGGTCAGCAAAATGAGTATTGAAAGTAAGACGATGATCTAATGTTATTCCAGGGTATTTAAACCTGTCAACTAGAGGAATTATTTCACCATTAAGATTCAGGGGATGGGAGGTTGAACATTATTTTGCCTGGAGAACATAATTACAGCTGACTTTGTGGGGGAAATCTGCAGTCCCCACCGTGCACACCAGGCGTGAATATCATTTACAGCTAACTGTATATAGTGCAGTGCGCGATCGACATTAGCATGCGTATGCCACACAGCTAGGTCGTCCGCGTATAAAGAATACGGAAAATGTGGAGAAATATTATTAATATTATTGAAAACATCCTTTATCATCACAAGAAAGAGGGCTGGAGATAAGACACTGCCCTGAGGAAGACTGTGATCCTGCGTCGTCGGAGAAGAATAAGTATTTCCGCAACGCACAGAAAACGTCGTATCATTTAGGAAGTTTTTAATGAAAGCGACGAGCCGTCCACGAACTCCGATTTCATGTAGTTCAATGAGGAAGGTTCTTTTATTCACTCTGTCCAAAGCGGCCTTTAAATCCACGAATAATGCTACCGTAGTAGATTTGGTCTGAAATCCGAGCTTAACTGAATCTATAATGTGAACCAGGCTGTCCGGCGTGGAGCGGCCGGGCCGAAAGCCGTTCTGAAAAGGTGAAAGGAGGTGATTTGACTCAAGGAACATCCTGATACCTCCGTTGACCATACGTTCGAATATTCTAGAAGCACAGCTAGTAAGAGAGATGGGGCGATAGCTCGAAGGGTCAGAGGGAGGCTTAGAAGGCTTAAGTATAGGGATAAGTATGCCGGAGCGCCATGACGGAGGGAAGGACCCGTTAACTCACATATCGTTGAAAGCCGACAGAAGGTTGGTGAGTCCAGACCTAGTAAGATTTCTAAAGAAGGGGTAGGATAACTGGTCTGGACCGACAGAAGTGTTTCCGCACTTACTGATCGCAAGGTCCAATTCATAGGGTGTGAAGAGTACGTTGAATGTCTCAGTGTTAGCAGACGTGAAGTTAAGTGCGGGCAGTGTGGCATTACGTGTGTTAGTGATCTGTTGGGAATACTGCTCGGATGATGATACACGGGCAAAGTGTGTGGTAAATTTTGTGGCGACTTCGAATGGCATGCTGTAGTGTTGGTTGCTGACTACAAGGTGTGGGGTTTTATAATGTGGCGTGCGTTTGTTTGTGAAACACCGAATCAGTGACCATATTTTAGAAAGAGGGGTAAAGCGGTTGAACGTTTTTGAAAATTGCTTCCAGCTTTCCTGTTTTGCGCGTTTAATGATTATATCGGCTTGATGTTTAGCTCTGCGAAACTCCTCTTCATGAGCTCTGTGAATACAATTACGAAAGGCACGCATAGCCCGGCGTCGCAGGGCTACTGCGTGCTGACACTCATCGTTCCACCAGGGCGCATGTTTGTGCCCTGGTCGACGATGAGTGTGTGGAACGAACTGGTGCGCTGAGGCTAAAATGTTGTTTATAAATGTAGGGAGGTCGGGAGTTGTGCCTGAAGGGTGTGCCCAATCTATGCAATTTTGGAAAGATGCCCAGTCCGCTCTGCGAACATTCCATCGGGGAAGAAAACTGAAATCTACTTGCCCTGATGGAACCTCTAAATTCGTGGATCGGGTAGCGGTCACTAAACAGTGTGCCTGACTGAACATTGTGCGTAAAGAGTGGTGTCATGCGTGGTGTTGTCAAGGCCGCATCTATACCAGAGTATGTCACTGTGCCTCCGTGGTGATGTGCATGCACGTAGGTGTCAGTTCGTTGATACATATGAGGTCATGAGTGTCCATGAGTGTGTGTAAAACTCTCCCCCTTGCTTGTGTCGTGCTACAACCCCATGCGCGATGATGGGCGTTCAGATCCCCAAGAAAGAGACAGGGCGAAGGAATTCGTACGAGTAAGGCGGAGAGATCAGCTGAGGAGACAGGGCTAGTGGGGCTAATGCTTATAGAAAGGAGAGTAAAATTCAACTGTGCTAATTTTACGTTTATTGCAACTGAATTGGAATGAGTATTAAAATGAACTTGACGATGCACAAGGTTATTTGAGACAAACTAGGCCGAACCGCCTCGACGCGGGGTTTCGTTTACGTTATGTGTGTAGAGGCAATAACTGTTGATCTTAAAGCTATAATTAAAAAATCCGAGTCGTTACATAAGGTCTCTTGAACGGCGGCTCTCAATGGCTTGCATTTGATCATATATTCCTTGAATTCTGCTCAATGGGATACCAGAGACCTCGTATTCCATTGGAGCAAGAATTCACCGAACTGGGGATTCATTTAGGGCAGGGAGGGAGACCATCCAGCGGAGCGGCAGTGAGACAGCGATCGAGGGGCGCGGCGGCGGGAGCGCGTAACGGGTCGGGCTCGGCGTTCGACTGAGGGACTGGCCCGAGAGGTTGGCGTCGGGAACGCGGCGGGTGAGGCATCGGATGGGCTCCTTGGGACGCCGGCACGGGTGGAGTGGACTAACAGCAACGTGTTGGGGTGGGAGAGAGGCTCTCCGAGTTTGGTGGGGCGGGTTCCTGCTCAGGGAGGCTCGCAGCCGCCGGGTTCGCTGTGACTGGGTCGGCTGGCGCGGACTCGATCGTACGCAGCACTGGACGCGGCTGACATGCTGGGGAGGGGCGGCGTGCTGAGGAGGAGCTTTGTGCTGAGGCACAACACTGGTTCGGTACCTCAGGCTCCTCAACAGGACGCGGAGGAGGGATGGGGCGCCACCGCGGAGCTGGTGTTAGAGGGGGAGGATGAGGGTACGCCTCCCGCGGCGTGGGCCACTCCTGAGGCTGGAGCACTCGGACCGGTGCATAGGCCGCTGCCGCCGCCTGCTGCTGGCGCTCGCGCAGCGCCTCGCGCTGCACACGCCAAGCGGGACAGGCGCGACGGCCCAGCTGCATGCCGGCCTTTACATGTGGCGCAGCGCAGGTTTTCCGCGTCACACTCCCGCGTGTGTGGGTCGGCGCAGCGGCCGCAGGTCGGGCGCGCAGCTCGGCAGGTCCGGTCAGCCGTGGCCGAACCGTTGGCACGCGCGGTACTGCTGGGGAGGAGGGACCCAGGCCTTTACCGGGATCATGAGGGACCCGCAGTGGATGGCACGTTGGAGCTTTAGCCCCCTAAATCGCAGGCGGACGAGTGAGTTGGGGCCCAGGCCGGGACGGCGGGAGGGCAGGCGCATAACCTCACACACCCCCTGCTCGGTGAGCTCCTCTAGTAGCTCGTCGTTCGACAGGTCGGTGAGCTCCGGGCTGTAGACGACCGCCTGAATGGTGTTCAGGCGGTCTGCGATGGTGGCTGTGACCGCCCGCCCCAGAAAACTGCTCAATTTGAGCAGGGCCTCTGCCCGACGCTCCAAAAAACCCTAACTAGCAGGGCTTCCGAGCGCAGCGGCTTGGCTCCATCCACTTCACCGGTGTGGAGCTCGAGCTCCCGACGGATGACAAAAGGGTTCGTCGTGCGGAAACTTTTTCCGTCGACGTTTCTGATGAGCACGAAGCTCGGTCCCTCCGAAGGGGAAGTGGAGGGGGGTAGACAAGCCCCTCGCCGGGCCGGTCGCCGGAGGGGGGATGTAGATGACATCTTGGGTCTTAACCTTAAACTTAACTTAAATTAACTTATGAGCTAGTTAATACAACGACTTAAAACTAAATAACACAATTCCGACACACATTAGGCTGTCGTCAGCACAAGCGCGGATCAGCCACCAGCCCCGTCGTGATTACAGCGGCTGGCAGGTGGCAGCACTTCCCGGCGGCGGGAAGGGGCGGAGCCTAAATTATGGCGTGAGCACGGGAAGCTGAAGGAGAAATACACTAATTACTGTTTTGAAATTAAGATAGGCGAGACGGTGTACCGTGAACGCTACCAGTGCAATGTGTGATGGAATCTTAACAAAAATACCACCACCACATTGCCCCACAACGACAGAAAACTAACGCAGAGACGGAGCAAGCTGGAACACGACCGCCGCGAATCACGCCGCAAGCCGGAAGGGAAAGCAAACTAGTTCGTAACAACTAGACATTGCCCAGTGCACAGATCACCTTCATTTATGCACGAATAACACACTCTAGCATGATTTTCTCAAGACCAAGAGCAGCCACACAATGTCCTTATTCAAAACATCAACAACAATTGGGAATAGGTAAGAGACTTGATTAGAGCATCACATTTGTGTGCAGCATGCACAGTTCTTACTATTGGTGGCTTGTGGCACAGATGCTTGTCCAATTTCCATGGACAGCAACCCAATCTTCTGACAGTTCTTCTCACTGTTAGGATGGCGGATGCCCCTCTTTCCATGCCTCCCTCTTGGGCACCCGTCTCTGACAATTTCATTGCAGGTTCCTGGCAAATCTAAAAAGTTGAGCACTATAGTTATCATCAGCTTTCATGGGAAGAACTAGCCATAATGATACCTTTGATATCATTGGACTCATACAAGTTATTAAGCCTAGGAAAGTCTAGGAAACCAGAGGTACGGGGCTGGATTCTTCGCGGTGCCCACTCTTCCTGCCAGGATGGGAGGCAGACGATGCCACATAGCCTCAGCATCTGAGTGCGCTGCAAAAGCCAAGTGACAAAAATGACATCACTGGTCACACCTGGCGATATTCACTATTTTTACTCCTCTGGTAAAGCTTTCCGAACCCATATGACGCCATCCTCTACATTGTCTTACAAACTCCCATAAGGCCGAGCCTGTCATGGCCGGGTCTGTCCTGTCCTGTCCTGTCCTGTCCTGTTCTGTTTTGTCTTGAACAGAACATATAAGTGTGCGCTGGCCAGGGCGGGCGGGTTTTTGTTTATCTGTTTTCTGTTTTTCATTCTGGCGGTCTTGTCCTCTGTCCTCCGCTTTCTGCCTTCTGTACTCAATCCTCGGACTTTTAACCCTCCCCCCCCCCCCCCGCCCAAGTCTTCTGTCCCACTGTGCCATCTGTCATGCACTACCGTGTGCTCTGCTGTTTCGCTTGTCCCATCCTGTCCCGTCGCTTCCGGTACCTTGCTTTTGCGCCATTAGAACGTCCTTGTAACGTATCTGACGTCAGAGCATAGATCACGGTGGCCTTTACCTACAATCGATTTTTCAGCGTTGTTACTAGCATGATGAGTGAAAGGAATGCTCCATTAATTTGCGTTTTAACTAAGAAAAATGTCACATGGTCTGGAACACACACTAGGAAAAGGTGCAGTCATACCAGGTGGTTCGTTCGAAATTGATGTCCGAATACGGAGCCCCTAACGTTCCGGCGCCAACAGTACGCTGTGTCTACGATATCTAAGAATCAGATCGTCTAATTTAAAAATTCAAACAATGATTATTCCGTGCAACTGCACCCAGATATTGATGTGGCATATATGACATGCCTGGCGATGTTACAGGTAGTGCAGATTACCTTAGAAATCATTGAAATCTTCAGTGACTTCAGATGAACTAAACCAGTATTTTCAAACCAATAGCAGAGCGAGTATACCAGCAATGTTGGCCGTAGACCTACGTAACTAGGTGAAACGAACGAACGTATCCTTGTCCGTTAGGATCATACCATAAAAATACAAACCAAATTTTGTAATTTTTGTTTATACTTTTTCAACACTGAATTTTGAAGACTCATGTCAGTTCAGGCTAAGGTCATGGCAGTTCAGGCTAAGATCATATCAAGTTAGGTCAGTTCATCTAATGCAATTGTTCCGCCTGTTCGATCACATGTCATGGATTTGGACGAGTATGTTTGAGGTATTTATTACTTTTTTCCTGCCCCATTTATCTCAAACGGGTGTACCAAGGCGTTATATCTTCACACGAATTTCGCCCCATGTGACGTCTAATGGTAGCCTAAGGTAGGGAGTTTCGTGTGGTGTGAACGGCCTGGCAGGAGTTAAGACATACCATGATCGAGCATTTTGTGTGTCACGATGGTACAAGCTGCAACATTTTTTGGAACCCCAATATTGTCAGGGTTCGCAGAGTGAGAAAAAATGTGGGTTATCAAAAGATTTTCCAACGTATGTCATGGACGGGCTAAGCCATCCGTTTAGAAGTCATTTTGAGGTGTGAAATGATTTGTGGTGTGGACAGTGGAAGGAATTTCCCAGGTTCAACTAAAAGTGAACTCAAGTTTACCATGGCTTCGTCTGCCGAGCGTGCCGTTCTGTTAGAGCCCCCTGTTTTCACTTTTAGAATTTCATGTGCATTTGAATGTTTTTCATGTGCTCGGGCTCCTCCGTTTACGGCCTCCGCCGTGACCGGCTCTGTCGTGCCTGCAGATGCGGCGCGGTGTCGTCAGTAACAGCGCTGTTACCAGCTCCGATGTAGTTTCATCGTCTTTGGCGCGTCATCGTCACCTTCGTGGGATCACGATTAAGGGCTGCGTAAACACTGCCATATCACCTCTTGAGAAATCTTAGAATTCTTACGGTCTGCAAAATCCAAAGTTCGGTTCGGGCAGTCCACACGCACAGCGGGGCGAGATATAGCAGGTGCCGCCTCCTTCGAAAAACTAACTGGTCTTAACTTGGGGCACACCATTGGGTATCCAGCGTTGATGTTCCGTAGCCAAGTCATTGTGACGGCACTGGCTCCAATGCTGTGCATCAAAAACCGTCGCAGAGCATCAGATGTACTATGTAACCGCCTATTTGTTTCAGGTGCGATGCTGGGAGCTTTAACATGGCATAGCGATGTCCCTCCGCCAGGTCAAGTCTGTTGGCATGTTTCCTGTTCAGAAAAATATGGTGGACCGTGTGCAACCAGCTTAGAGATGCAACTTGTGTGTGGTCGTTTAAGTGTACTTCGTTGCAGGCATGGCTATGCGACATTCTATGTGAACCACTGAGTTACAAATAAATGATGTGACGCGTGGTGCATTGTTCTTCGATTTGTATCTACGTTGTTTCTGAAAGGAGATGACACCGAAAACTACACAATGGAAACAGATGTGGAGTTTTCGGGAAATTTTAGAGAGCACAACGAAGTTTGGGGCTGTGTGGAACCACAAAAAAGAAGAAATGTTTTTAGGAACAGCCTAGGAGAACAAGAGAAACGTTGGAGAATAATGTGGTATAGAGGAGAGCCTGGATAAGTTGAAAAGAGAGGACACAACGCAAAAAAGGCTTCCCATGAAAATCCTGAGAGGTTTGTCGGAATTCACCTAATTTCCTTCATCTTGTAATCCGGCTCCGCCGGCGTTCGCGCTCCTGGAGGACACCAATGGATTCTACAAACTTAAGAAATCCTCGGATAGGCGGGACGGAGGACGTGGGTAGTACACTAGGATGGTAGATATACTGATGCATAGCACACTGCATTACACTAGTAGATGGTAGCACACCAGGGGGAGGGGTATTACCTTTTCCGGTCGGTGGCTAAAGAACCTTTCCATCCCAGCGCAAGGTATTCACCAGCTGCCATCTCGCGAAGTGGGAATCGGGGCCCCTTGATCCATTCCGAGGCCCTCAGGGAATGTATTGTATACCGGTCCCCTCCCCGACGCAGGCTGTCTTCTCACCGGGGCAGCTGCAGCCGGATCGACGCAGTGGCTCTCACTGATGCAAAAATATCACATACGGTCGCAGAGGGTCAAATAATTTGCACAGGGGACCCGGTTCCACTCAAAGAGACACTGGTCGAGGCGGGGTAGAGGGCTCCCAGTTGTTACTGAGGCCTCCTGTGAGAATCGGAGCCCTTAAAGTGTCCCGTTGGCTCATTATGCACCCTTTCACTGTTATCAATCTTCTGTCGTTCTCAGAGGGTCCGAACTAACGGAGGAGGCCTGTGGTGGGCTGTGGTGGGCACCAAATAGGCCTCTGGCCGGCTCGAGCAGCACACAATTTCCTTTTATGTACGCACTGTGATCAGAGGACATCATGCCCGGCAAGAGAACCCCGACCAATGCGACTTGCGAGGTCCTCTGAATGACATTCGTGGGCCCAGACCTTGTCCATGCTTGGAAAATGGGCCTCAGTCCGACAAATGGCCGATTCTTGGTGATCTCCACCGAAGTGAAGGTCTTTTCTCAGATGGGCCTCTTTCACCGCCAGAGACCCTTTGATTGACATCAGAGGGCTCCGGTCCTTCGGACTGGAGATCTCCGGCCAGCCCTCCGGCCCTTCGAGCCCTGTAATCGGGTCGTTGATTGTCAATCCCGAGGGAACCTCTGGATCCCGAGGGACTGAAGCGGCCACGTGCCCCTAGTGTCTGCTTCCACCCCTCCCTGTCTGCGCCCGTATGTGGACCTATAAGATTCCTTATGTTCAAAACAAGCCAACTTTATTACGCTGCGGTGTCCCAGCCTCACGAAATTAGATCACAGGTGCATGTCTGGCGCTTGTAATTATCAAGGATCAGTCACTCGCCTCCAACATTATGATATTAACGTGAAACGCCGCTCCCGTTGCACTGGGCCGAGTACATTGCAACCAATAAGGTGCATATCGGAGCGCCGATTATAAGCCTCCAGGCTTTGTTACGTAACACGATGCAAAACACGAAGGAAACGTTTTCCAACAGCGCTACACAACAGGCAGCTTTTGGCTGTAACTCGATCCAAAATTGAACTATTTCAGAGGTTCAAAATTTCTAGACCCCTTTTGACGCGTTTCATTATCTACGTTTTACCACCAGAAGATCCGTTGACCAGTATTCTTTCCGTACTAACTCAACTAAGGTTCATCACTACGTTCCAACAGTAACCTATATACGCATGCACGGAGACAAGATATCAAATCGTCTTGCTGATTTCCGTCCCCTTAACTTTGCGTTCATAATAGATCAAACTGGTACCCTGGTAAATTTCATGGCCATAGCTTAACAGGAAGTAACATGAAAGGGCATTTAGAATTGGGGATGAATATACCGCATCGACTTTCAGAGCGAGAATAAATTTATCGCCGGCAGAGATAAAACCACCACCTTCGTGTTAGTTCCCAAAATCAGACACCGACAATGCCCACAAAACACAACATGTACGTACAATATGGTTATCGCTAGCGGTTATTCCAAAACAAAATATTTTGCGATCCCGGTCGCTCATGCACGTTTTGTGTGGAATGATGTGCCGTTTCTTGCGCAATCTACCTCTGAAAAATGAGTTGGAAGTTGGCCTACTGGCCAAGCAACAAACATTATCCCAATGTTGGTTAGAGATCGAATCAGGCGATCAGAGTTATCTTTCTGGAGATCTACTCACCAGGTAACGGACACGACATTGTGTGACAAGACCTAAGGCACGAAAATACATTCACACTCTTTATTGTGATGGATTTCGCATTATAACATTAATCAGAGCTCTTGGAGGTATCTTAAACGTGTTTTATATGTTATTTGAATATTATAAAGCGAGTCATCTAACGCTTCTAGCCATGTTTCCTACAAAAGATAGCGCCTTGCATTGTGCTTTGATCGGAACCATTTGCGTCATTCCATCTTGTAAGGGAACCGATTTATAAGCGTAATAGTACCTTATCATTTGATATCAAAATGAGCCATGCAGCTTTAAAAGTGCGTTTATTTCCACTTGCCGTAAATTGTTTGCCACAAGTTTTGACGGGCTGCAGGAAGTCGGTTCTGAAAATTAATTGGCACGTCGACGTTTCAAGCTAGGTGGGGTCGAATTAGCAGGGTACCACAAACGGGCCAATTTTAGACATTCATGTGCGAAAATGAACGTAGCAAATATTGGACAAAATTGTTACATTACGAGAAATATTTCTTTTCTCGTTTCTTTTCATTACTCTTGGAAGCTTTAAATGTTTTTAGAACCAACCAATTGATTACAGAAGCACGTATTCCAAATATTCCATTTGAAGTGTTGAACATCTAAATAGGTCTATGGGACTCCGACGTATGACATTTTTTAGTCGCGTATTTCAGAAAAATGAAATCTGACAGGATCGCCTCCTTACCTTCAGTTCGACATTACTATGTGATCCCATTTGACTGGAAACAAAACCATCACACTTGTATGTACGTTAAGATAGGTTAAAGGTTTGTTATCATCGTCACTGTTGCTTTACGACTCACTTAGCTGCTGAGGCTATATGGTGTCACATGCCTCGTACCCTGGCAGGAAGGGCGGCACCGCAGGGACTCGAACCCCGTACCTCTGGTTTCCCCAGAAGCACATGAGTTCACCAGATGCGTGTACCAATGCACTTTCGGCACCCACAGATAGCTCGTAGGGAATAAACAACTTGCACCGACGTTTACAGCCATGGTTAAAATTTTGTATTAGCTCCAAAATTCAGCGAGCCATCACAGAAAATTAGGTTTCCAAAAGCAAAGCCAATGTTAAGTGTATGGGACTATGACTAATAAAGTGATTTTTGTCAGAGCGTCTCGGCAATATAGCAGTCGTTGGCTCTGGCGAAAAGCGCAAACCAACGCACGAATCTGGCAGCGTGATTTACATAGTTCCGTAGCTTTTCCCTAAACAATTTAAAGGTGTAATCAAACGTTTTACCTTTGCTTGATGTGCTCTCTTTAAAAGGACATCACTACTTAACTTCTTATCTCCGGGATTTGTATTCCCAACTCATCTACACTCAGAGAAAAAAACAACGGATGCCGAATCAAATTGAAGCACTACAGGCTGGGATGTAATGGAAATATGCCGAGATGTAGTGGTATGAATATGAACGCATAATGTGTTTATCTTCTCAAACGTTTGGTACTCAACTGCATTATGAACGCATAAGACGTGTTTATCTTCTCGCACGATTACTAAATATCACATTAAATATTGAAGACAGCAAAATTAATCAGTCTTTAAAGAACCAATGCCTGCGTTTCCTCAAAATTTGTTGCGAATCGGTCTCCAATATAGAAAAGAGTCGAATGTTAGGTCTAAGTTCTTCGATTCGACAGGAGCTGACCAGGCAACAAACAAAACTTTAACCCCAAAAAGATTCCTGGCGCATGCGGGCAGTCATGCTGTTCATAGCGTTTGGCCAACGTACGGAAACCGACGCGACCGTTCCGGGCGCGGCGGCCTGTGCACCTCCCCGCCTGGCGCAGCGAAGGGATGGGGAGGGCAGTCGTAAACAAGAAGGTTATCACCCACCCCATCTGATTCTGTCGAGGGGAGTCAGATGCTTTGAAATGCCGCCGGACTAAATTCCACCAGGGCTGAGCCCCAGACCTCACCATAGGTCACCACCAATATGTACAATCGGCCACGATGTTCCTTAACAGAAATTCATCTGCCGCTCCGCTACAACTGTGGCATCCAGCGCTGGTTAATGTGAAAGCGTATTATTGCAAGTGACACTACTAGCGCGCATTATTCTGCCCTTCTGCAATAGAAAGCTGCTGGTACTGCGGTTGCTTCCATGCATTCCTGACACTGGAGAATTTACACGACTAACGCTTCTTCGGACAGCCGGTTTGTTCAGGGTCTTGAACTGGCATGTGTGAAATATGTTCTGCTAGCAATACGGCCCCGGGTACCGGAGTGACTTTGCTTTTCATCAAATCAAAAGAATGGCCCGTAATCCTCGCCCTGATCCACCGTTTTTCTGACGCGGACTGATGGGCGAGGTATGCGAACTCTCTCGCGTTTGCAATCAGAATTGGCAGAAAACACCGTTGGTTTGGTCTCAATGGTATCTCGCGAATGGTACTAGTTTATAAGCTGTTGGTTTAACAATTGAGCCCATTATGGCAAGTCCAAGGTCATACTTTCCAGAGAATTACACCTTTTCTGCTTTGCAGCATTATACATACAATGAAGTTCTTTGCGGCGCAACAAAACTTTCACAGACGTGTTTCTTGACTATTGTGCATTTTTGTGTTTTGAGCATGCAGTTATGGCATATCGCTACGTCAATGTGACAATGTCGGTCCGCCGCGCGTATTCCACGGCATCGTTGATTGCTGCCCGTCGCACGCGTCGGCCATATAACGCCGTGCAGTTTTTCCCCAAAATCGCCACTGCTCTGAAACCAGAAATCTAGGAACACGATTTTGGTGTTAAAACATCCAAATGGATGCCTCACAGGTTACTGAAAGCTTGGACGCGATCGTGCAACATACCGGAGAGGCATCCAAGACCTTAAGAGACCTTAGGGGGGTTGTACGATAGCCCCTCCTACTAGGGCTAGGGTCAAGGCACGTAGGAGAAAACATCTGACCTGTAAGAGGCTCAAGATAGTCAACATCACGCCCTATTGGTTGACAGGAGGCCCGAAATGATCCACCCTTGGCCCCATTACAAACGCAGGAGCCCTCAAAAACCCAAGAGAAGCCACCCATTAGATGGACCGGAGCACCCAGCATGCCGGGCGAGGATTTAATTACGTATACCTAAAAGTTTCGCAAGCCCAACCTGTTTTGTTTGACGCATGTTAACGTCAGTTCGCATCTGCCCGAAACCCACCCGTCGACACATTGTTTCCATTTGTGAGCTGATGCGTGACCACCCTCTGTTAGCAGTCAGCGTTTCAGTGCAGCCGTCATACACCCTCCATTCGTCAAACCTACGGATTCCCAACAGCTCCCCAGCTCGTGCGCTACACCGCAAGTTAGCTCACTCCTCGCTGCCGAGCTTAGCCGGTGGCAGGGTTAACTGTCGCCGATACGCCGCCCAGCCGGTTCGCTTTGATTGATTTATGGCCACTGGTACGCCGTCTTGCGTCCCGTCCCCAGTCGGCCTGACAGCTGCCCCACAGAAGACGGTACTAGCGTCCAGCACCACACTCTTGCTCATTCATCCAGGTCGGCCACGGTGTGCTCTCCGGGTCAGATGGTTTTTAGGTGTTCCCGGGCCGTCCACAACTTACGTTACGCATTTACGGCCGTTCTGAGCCCTCCCTTCCCCACTGTCACGCACTGTGATCCTTGGCAACTTCTTCCCTTCTTCCCTGGTAACTCCGTCTTAAACGTAACGTCTCGAAGAGATAACGTCTGTCTGACCCCTAATTGAGCTGGAGGTGCGAGGCAAAGACGGATGTATCGCTTGCCATGAGAGTACGCCAACAGTATACATTTTTTTTGGTTTTGAAACATCTCGTTTCTGTCGCCCACTCTGCCGATCTAACTACACCTTTCTTCATTTGAGCGGCTCGTCTGAGGCGTTCGTGCCAACCGCACCTGATCAAACCACGTCTCTCGACGGATCCCATTGTCTCTCATTGTGATAGAAGCTTCACCTCTGGTGTACACAGCTTTCACTCTGCATGTCATGAAGCGCGTCGTCATCATGGTTCTACCTGATCTACAAAACAGACCCACAGTTTAACACTAAGCATTTGTGTACTGGGCGACGAGGTCTATTCTGGTCTTTTCAACGCACGTTCTCCTTCATTTCAGTTTTCACATCCACTCACGACAAACGCATCGGTCGGGTGATGCTGCATTTCAAATCATCGTCTGACAGAGTAGGAAGGCTCGCACGACCTCCCCGCCGTAGCACTCAGCGGCAAGTTCCGTCTCGCGGGTCATGATGCCCCGGCCGGCTAAGAAACATGCGACTGGCTGCGTGACAAAGTGCGGGCCGAAGGGTGACTGCCAGCAAACGCAGATCTCAAGCGTCGTGCGGTACGTGACAGACAGATAGCCGAAGTGAATTCACTTCGCTGTTCGTTTCGATACAGGCACGTTGCCGAAATGTCAATGCATCTATATCTCTATTCTCCTCGATTTTTCCGAGGAATAAGCCTATTACCAATGTCTTGTCTATGTGAACAATGTTCCCACAAATGCACTAACAACTTAAATATACTCTTCGATACGTCATTGTTAGTACATCATGATACATCATCGTACCTCGCACAACATTGAGAGCCAATCGACGGGCGTTGTATCTGAAAATCGTGCTCACGGACGCCTGATATGAACTACTCTATCATTACATCTTTATTGGCCTGAATCATCGCACGGCTTATGGAGTGGCAGGGTTCAAAGGACTTTATTATGACGTCACGAATGCCAAGGTGATCTTGAAATACTATCCGCGAAAAAGGCTCCTTATATTTGCGGGCACGCAGTTCGGAAACTAGAGGGGCTTAGGCCTTAAGATGGGCGGGGTTGTTGACTACACAGACTTATCTTTAAGATGGCTATTTCAGTTTAAAACCCTAAAGAAATATGGAACACTCTCTAACGCATGCTTCAGAGAGTAAGCATGAGCGCGATTCGCGGTCAGCCATGCTGTTGCGCTGAGGATGTCGGTCGTCGAATCACATTGGACACTGTGCATCAGTGCCGATGTTCACCCAAACCCAAAAGTACCACTCATGTACTTTTGAGCGAGCTGGGTTTGTGGCATGTGCCTCATCGTACGGTGACTTAAGTGACCAAACGTAAAAAGAAAAACAAAACTACAACGACGATCGCTGCAGCAAAAATCACATTTACGCGTTCAGTTTTAACTATTTTCCAGACAAATCGGACCATAGGGGCACCGATTTTGACGGGCCAAGTCTCCATGGAAAAATGAGAGTCCGAACAGCCTCTCTAGTGATCAAACAACTTCGGTGGCGTCCTTGCGAAGGCCCAAGAGTGGGACAAACTTCCTCTTTTTTCTGAAAATTCATGGACTTTTTAAGCCGACGTCATTTTTAGCATTTCCATATAACATATCTGACGGTCAGAAAAGAAAATGCCGGTTGTGATTCATGGCTATCTCATGAGCTTAGAGCAGGTGTGTCTGCTTTTCTAGCAGCAGCAGTCTTCCTGACATCTGTTCAAGGGCAATGTATGACTGAACGTTTCGGTTGGGTGCATGATATTGCAAATTGCAGTGATAAAAGAGACTTTCGGTGATAGGCTGATGACGCTACTAGGCATGGACTGAATGACCATTTTGTTATATTGTATTGCTTTACGCTACTAGCGTCAATTTTTCCTCCAAAAATTTGGTCGGCGACACAAGTACACTGTTACTACCCCTGATTACTATGTTGTGCAGCAGTACCACGATATATCCCTGTTCTCACATTATGTCATCTATAAAAGCGTGCTCCACATATGCAGAATGCGTTTGCGTCACCATTTTAGGCTTTTTTTTGACCTGAAGAAAAATTGCATCGAAGACGCGCGACACAAGCGGCACTCGACACTCGTCGTAACGGATATATATTGTTATGGAAAACTAACGTCACTTCCCATTTAATTTCATTTCAAACACACTATGCTCACACCACTGAAGGTCAAAAGAAACGCGCAACGCTCTTGATATGTGTGATTTCAGGGCTGCTTGTTGTTTAGTCATGGACGTGCCGACGCGAAGTGTAGTATAATCGGGGCATCATGGGCTTGAAGCGTATTGCTGTGGTTTAGGTCCCATCTGGCGGTGCCACAAATAAGGTGTCGAGGAAGCAATCAACTTCATTGCGCGCTCTGTGCCGGCATTATAGACATGTTGGGGTAGCGTTCCTAATTTTAGTAAAGAAATCTGATTAGTCTCCTAGGCTCCGATGTCAAAAATTTCGTCAATCCATTTGATGTACAACATTGATTCAAGCCTCATTTCGAAAGACAGATGAATGAGAATAAATACTGGAGCTAGGGGTGGTGCACTGCGAGTACCTATAGTTATGCGTTCAAGTTGTGCACTGAGTTTGCAAAGAGCACCAGGCTATCGTCAAATATGTGAGATATTTCTTGGAAACAGTCAGCGAGCGCCCAGTTGGTGTAACACCGGAGGATGATATGCTATCAAGTTTTCCTTGATTTTGCTCACTATGCCGGCCCTATCCATTGTGTAAACGGAGTATTCCTACAGAGTTGTTGTATCCTTTGTCACGTTTATTGTTTTCGCGTTTAGTGATAAATCATGGTCATAGTCATACAAATTCAGAGAAAACCATAGTCTCACATCCGACACGCCGTCCACACTTTTGCGTTTTGATCCAGGAAACTAGCTCATGCCGGGCTTCTTTGCCGAAATCGATAGAAAAGGACTGTCCCAAAACTATATCAAACTTGTCATATGTTCTTCGATGGACCAAAAGTAAAATGCACAGAATAGAGCAGATTGCACAATGTATGGTGTATGGTTATGTACGCACAGCATGCACTCAAGATGTCTTGTTATCTTTTCCAGTGACATTATAAGAAAAACAAGACATGGCATTCAGGCTTGTTTAATGAACACCTGGGGACACATGTTTACGGGGAGCGTACGCTGACCATTAGGGGAAGAAGAAGTCGATATACATTCACCAATGTCATACATTATAACATACCTAAACTTTAAAGTGCATATTTCAGCAACGGCGCAAGACAGCGTGGACCTAGGATATAAGAATCGCTGTGTATCGGTAAATTTTGACAGAGGTTAAACTCACAAGCACCATGGTGAAACATTGATTGTTGGCGCTGCTGTTCAAGTAAGATACGCCCAGAAATAGTTGTCTGCTGATCAATTTTAACACTGTCATGTGGCGAAGTGCTTTCTTATCTGTGATGCGGTTCATCGAAACCTCCCTGCCTAGCCATCGATGTGTCGATGATACCCTTCGCTCGGGTTGGGAGTCAATTTGACCCCCTGAGATCTCAGGAACTAAGAGGCTAGAGACACCAAATTCACAGGGCATCTTGATCTGTAAAAGAACTCACTTAGGTCAAAGTGTGAGGTTCCCAGGTCGTGACCTTCGGGTCAAATAAGGTCAAACAAGCTCAAATTCCAGGCTGGCCCCCCAAAGGCCCTAGAACCTAGACAACTGCTCTAAGTGAAAAGTCGCATGCTCGTCTAAGACCAGTGACCTTGTTTGATCTTTTAAAGGTCATGGTGTCCAAAATCATACAAGACAGCTTTGAGTCTTGCGTTTGGATCAGCGACAAAGATTACGCTATGCTGTATGCTCCTAAAAGCAAAATGTTGATCCGGGTCATTTTAGGTCAGTGACCTTTTCTGACCTGAAAGAAGTTAATGAAAGGTTATAATACAGTTGTTGCTATCAATGGATTCGAAATGAGCACAAGAAACTGCCCCATACAGCGAGTGCTAGAGTCATAAAACAGGTCGGTGTGGCCTTGGTCTGACCTTATATCTGACCTTAAGTCAGTGTAGTTTGTTCAGTCGATCGTTGTATTGCATGAGAAAGTATCTCAGAGGTGTATGGCTTCCTCTAACACTCCACTGTTGGATCAGGTTGAAAGAGTCCCTAGAAATTGCCTTCGCTGACACCATGGCCTGACTTTGACCTGCTATAGGTCAGTGACCTTACATGGTACATCTCAGTTTTTGATGCCAGACGATTCGCCATTCAATTAGCCACAGTTATAAACAAGTTTAGCGCGGCTTCGCCGCGTCGTTCGAAAACCATTCCGAAAAAAATTTGGGTGGGGGGTAATTGAACCCCGCCCGAGCGCGTAGCTAGGGTGGGGGGCTGTAGATCGATATGGTTGATATGGTCGAGCGGTTGCAGATCGATATGGTTGATCAAAATTTGAAGATGAAAATTTGATTGTACATCGAGTGGCCAATAATATGTATTAACATGGTCAAGCCATATTTGTCTTGACATGTTCAACAATGAGTCAGAATCGCATAGCGATACAATTTGTGTAACGTGGTTTTTTAACATGCGCGCCCACGAATCTTCGCAACAAGAACCTCGGCAAAAGGCGTTGCAGTCTCCATAGTTCACGGAGCGTTGGCCCAGTGCTTAACTTTTAGCCGTGGCCTACCGGTGGACGAAAATGATGACGCTTCTGAAGTAATAGCCTTTAAACGCTTACATCAATTGGTAACAGAAGTTATGTGACGGAATTTTAGGCACGCGCACTCGCCGTTCTTAGCAAGAAAAACCTCGACGCCAGGCGCTGCGGCCTCCGTAGGCCGCGCAGCGTCGGCCCAGCAGCTCGTATTGGGCCGTGGACAATGGGTGGACGAAAATGATGACACTTCTGGGAGAAGTACATTTGAACGCTCCATGACATCAAATCTTATATGTAGAAGGCGATTTTGTGCGATTTTGAGACTGACGATAAGAACGGATTGACCCTTAAAGCACCGTGAAGTGGTGCTGGAATCTGGTGGTGGATTAGGAAGAGTAATGATAGAAGCTTTATTTTTCGTGTTTCTTTACCTACTTATCTGTCCAGAGGACAGATAAGTAGGTACAGAGCCTGATGTCCAGGCACCCGCTGTCTGGTATCACTCGCAGGGAATGGCGCCGCTCGGTTTTACGGAGGCTGCAGCCCAGACTATCACGGTCCTTGTTCTCGAGGTTGCGGGCAGGCATGTGCAAACCTTTTGATACAATTTGTCTCACTAATCCAGGGCTGGTTAAAAGCGTACTTTTTGTCGCGGACCAAAGTTTTGGAGAAAAATTGCCTCTGGTAGCGTAATGCGATACCACATGACAAAATGGTCACAACGTCCATGCCCAGTAACGCCATCAGTAATCAGCTTACCACCGAAAGTCTCTTCAATCATTGCCATTTTCAATATCATGCACATAACCGAAATGTTCGGTCATACACTGCCCTTGAACAAATGTCAGGATAATTGCTACCGCTAGAAAAGCAGAACACACCTGCTCTAAACTCATGAAATGGCCCAATCACAACAGGAATTTTCTTCCATCCTCGAGACTTGCCGGGGCCTTACGTTTAAACTCGATCTACGAGTGGATTTACTTTCTTCGACCGCAACAGAAACAATGAAAGTCCTGGACAGCCAGGACAGCAGAATGCATGGCAGATTCCGAACCAGTAACAAGCGGCACTGGGAATGACGTGAAATATGGGGGCCTTCACGAGGCCATGCCTCTTACAAAAATCACGTTTGTGCTTTAAACCCTATCTCAACCGTCATCAAACCCATACCTTACGCATGCTTGAAGCCTGGCGCGACATGTTTTGACTGGTGGGCGCCTTTCACCGTGCCCCAAGTAAATTGCATGGAAACGTGTCAATAGCTTCACATTAGGCGGCCAGCTCTTTCTGAATAAGTTACTTCGCGCTGACAGGAGGGCGGGGGGGGGGGGGGGTGAGCGATGCGACACACTCACCCCCCTGCGGTTTTCTGGGGATATCAATGCGGCATATCGTGCAGTCTTGCTCAAACCTTTGGCAGTCTCTGGGGCATCCATTGTCCGCGTATTGACACTAAAGAAGTGCCCTTAGCAATTCTGGTTTCAGATTCAGAGTAGCGATGTTTCTTTACGACCATTGCAAGATAATTCAAGGCCAGCGATGCGGCGTGGGCAGGCGGCGATTCTGCGTACCACGCATGGAGGGTTGGCACCGTTACATGAACGAAGCCTCATATTATGAATGTAGGCTCCAAACAGATAAAACTAGATGCTACTGTACTCATGATTAAACAAGGGACCCGCCCCTCTATGTTCTATGTCTCTTCACTGCATGGTTTCGTATATATGAACATACAAAGATGGTGTTTGGGTTTTCAGGAAAATTTGAGCTTCGACTTGGTTTAGTGGGGTCAGTTAACAACAGGAGACTTCGTACCAATCACGAGATCTCGCTAAAGACAGTTTACCGTTTGTTTGTTTGCGAAGTTTTGCCTTTCTTAGTTTGCAAATATCAGGGAGTTTGCAAATATCCATTCACCAGTCCGCGTTACAAGAACCGGCCAATCAAGGTAAAGTTTAAAATTGTTGGCTGCCGTCCTTTTTTTATTTATTTTATATAAGCTGGTGTAAGATCTGCATGTTAGGTCATGAAAACATCAACTGTTGCAGGAGAATGACACATTTCATTACCAACATTCAAACGTTTGTTGGAATGAAATCAGCAAGCCAAAATTGTCCTTTGCTTGCAAACAACATGGAAATCTAAGGTTGTCTGTGATGTCTGTGATGTAGAAAGCATGAGTATCAATTCAAATTAATTTATGAGGCACTACCCATAATCTATGTTGGGCTGAGCCCCATAATTGCTGATTCCTCCCCCCCCCCCCCCGCCAACATTGTCTTCAGAGACCACCAAATGCCAGCCTTTCATTGACTGTCTCATAGGGCAGTTGGACCACAAGAAAAAACACCCACTATATGAAGTAAAACTCTTGGTAGAGGAGGAGACGGCAGTAAACCTGTGCCCCCCCCCCCCCCTCACTGCCTACATTTACTACATCAATCCATCTCTCACTTGCATTGCCTTGCCATGGCCTACATCATTGGGTATCATATAAATTTCCAGCAACCAAGATTCATGTTAGCAAGAGGTTGAAGTTGTGTTGTTTCAATTGTTTAAAAAAAATTGTTTAAAAAGTTATCAAAACATTGTTGGAATTATTGCATTTCAAGCGAGGGCATAGCTTTTTCAAGATAAGTTCGGCAGCAGTGAAAGTTATGCATTGTACCCCCAAAATATGGATGTCTCCTAGATTAGCACACTTCTTCACAAACTTAGAGGGAGTGTTGTAGCCCTGAATTGAATGAGAAGTAGGAACACCCTCGATTTGAAGATCTATGTGACTGGAAACCATTTGCAATCAGGACAAGTGTAAGATGGCATTAGTTGGTATTTCGGAACTATTATCACCGCCTGTTATTCTCCTTCATGAGGAGCGCCATCACACTGCAACATCAAATCCACGATTTTTTTAAAAGGAAGAAGGTTGGTTGCTTATGACTGCTTCGGTGAGTCAACAGCTTTTCGGTGTCTTGAAAAGGCGATTTGGATAATCACAGGTCAATTTTCACCTTGATGGGATCATCCCGCCAGCTTATCCTGAACTGTCGTTACTTCTCGTCGCTGAGGACCGGATGATGAATCACGGCACAGTCAAAAAAGTAAACAAGACCAGAAATTAAACCCTAGGCAGGTATTTATGACACTGCAATGCGAATACCACTTGCGAAGTTGCAGTACGTTGAAAGTCACCGCCTATATCATATCAGTTGCTTCGCAACCATTGAAACGCGCTCTTGCGGCCTGATGAATCCTCATATCTCGATATTTTTTAGTACTTTAGACTGTCTAGATTGGGGCACTACCTGCCGGCTGTTACAAACAGCGAATCGGCCGACCGGCCGGACTAAAGGAAATACACTGATTTGTCGCCGACCTGCCATCGAGTCGGCCGACCAATTAAAGATCATGCGATATTTTTGTCGCCGGGTCGGAATGAAACCTTCAAAGATGCCAGGGTCCCGTAGAGTACGGTAAAGAGTCTTTAGAAAAACGTTTGCTTGTGTTGTGTGACGAAATTTATTACCATGAGGGCATAACATCTGTGTATGGAGACGTCATGCTATGCTTTACATACCATGCTGTACGTTTTCGTCTAAGCCGTCAGCAAAATTTGCTGTCCAAAAACATTTTTGGCACCAAGCTTCTTGTGAATATATGCATTTTTGTCGCTGATTCCATCCAACAAGTCGGCAGGCTTTACCAACCCTGCACTAATCCGTTCTGGAAAAATGAACGTTCTCAGGCAAACATGGGATGGCCTTGTTTGTTTTTTAAACTCATTTCGACCCACGCGATTCAAGAAAAATGAGGCTCCCACTCCAGTCAACGATAATGAGAGCCCTTTTTTCCAGGCAAAAGGCCCCTTGAGCAGAACACCAGAATCACGTCATCGTCTCCCGTCAAGAGTTGTAGGGCCGTAGCTGTCATCCCGGCGACCCGGAGCGAGATCTCGTTGTCGATCCGGAGGCCATTGGAAGGATATATCATATCACGCTGTTGTCCACCCTGACACGGGAGGCCTTCTGACCCGCGCAGTCGGCCGCAGATCAGCATAGGAACCCTCATTGACGCAATAACATCCCTGATCGCTGCAGATGGTCCAATAATTGTCACATAGACTCCAGTTCCATATTTTTCTGTTTTCTTCAGGGGTATCAGAACTACCTGAACATAGATTGTAGTTGAAATGGAGTCCCAAATTTGTATTCACATGGGTAATCCATGTTCGTCTTAAAGTGTTTAAGATTCGGCCTGAATTAATTACTGATAAAACTGTGTAATATGGTTTTGAACATGCCCGCTCCGTCATAATAACAACAGCCTCGACGCGTAGGCAGCGCGACGTCGGCTCTGCGACTGTGACACTAAACGATGGCCAATGAACAGCTGAGAATGATGACGCATTATGAGGAAGATGGCTGGTGAACTAGGTAAACCGGCATGTATGTTAAATATATCGCCAAAGTAAGCTGAAAAGCTGTCCCACGTTCAAAAATGTGGGGGGGGGGCATGGCCCTCTGCCCCTCCTCTTCCTACACCCATGATACCAAACCCAAGCCCCAGCACCAGCCAGGCCCAGCCCCACCTCTAGCTCCAGCCTCGGTGGCAGCCATGCCCAGGCCCAGGCCCAGGCCCAGGCCCAGCCCCAGGCCAAAATCCAGCCGCAATGCCAGTCCCAGTCCCAGACTCAGGTCCATGCGCATTCCCAGGCCCAGGCTCAGCCACATTTCCAGGCCCAGGCCCAGCCGTAGTCCCAGGCCCAGGCCCAGGCCCAGCTGCAGTCTCAGGCCCAGGCCCAGCCACAGTACCAGCCGCAGACGCAGCCGCAGCCTAGCACAGCCCTGCGGTGCACTACCTAGCGCCGCGCAGATCATGCTACCAACCGCAACCGATGGTGATGTAGCCGAGGGGTTTTCGGGTGCAGGGGCGCGGGAACTATGCTCAAGTTGGGAGAATCCAAATATTCACCAAGATCAGATAGTGGGCTGTACATGCCAGAATGAATCATCTACAAGTCAGACTTAAGCTAAACGCTCGAAAAAAAATGGGACGTCTATAAGTCATAGTGGTCGGCATGTCTCAATGGGCCATCTGCGCGCTAAATTGGACCCTCTTGGCCAGAATGACCTCTCTAAAGGACAAAACGGGTTCGCCACTGGCCAGAATGGGCCTACCACGGCCAAAAATGGGCCATCTACAGATCAGAATTAGCCCCCACTGGCCAGAATGGGTTCTCTACAGGTCAGAATGAAAATAAGTTCTCGACAGTAAATAATGGACATTCGACATGCCATAATGAGTCATCTACAGGCCAGAATGGGCCCGCCGCAGTCAGTAGCGGGCCGTCCATGGGTCAGAATAGGCCGCTGCTGGCGAAAATTGGCGTCTTCGTGCTCAGAATCTCTCTCCTTTGGTCACAACGAAACCCAAACAGCCCAAAATGAGCCCTCGACGGGCCAGAATGGACTTTTGCATGCAATGCCCCCCCCCCCCCCCTCCTCCCCTAGCTTTCAAGGTGGGGGAGGATAAGCTAGCCCCACTGACCCTCCCCTTCCGATTCCTGCATCTTGGTTTGGGTGTCATCTCCCTCCCCTGGGGGCGGTGTATGCCCCGGAAGCCGAAGGTGTTCAAAATCAACCCGTGTTGCTTATTTTATGAAAACACGAGGTCCCATTCAGTTTCAATTATATGTCTGCAGGACCCAGGTGTACCACCCATGGCTTCGTTCCGGTCCCATTCCGTTTTAATTATGTGTCTGCAGGACCAAGGTGTACCACCCATGTCATTTCGGCACTCGTCATACGTATGTATGTTGTGTACCAGTTTTTTGTGTGCAGCAGTAGGTTCTGGTAGTGCGGGAAAATCTTCTCTAATTCGGTAGCTTTGCAACACATTTTTGGCTGCAGGGAAATTTTTTATATATGCTGGAATAAATATGCTCTATCGCACCAGAAGTGACTCTCGTGTGTCGTTATTCTCTGTACAGTGAAGTTAAATTCATAATGTTTTTTTTGGGCGGGGGACGACGGCATTAATTCATCTTTGTTTCTGCACCAGTCTTTGATCACTGCATCCACTAATACAGTCTTCCTTAAAACTTGTCCACGTTTTTCATAACGTAGACTGATTTGAGTGGTCCATGCATTGATCTCCTGCCGTTTCTACACTGAGGAAGATGGACTTAAGCGGGAAATGCCAGTGGTCTGGTCTCAGCGACACCTCGCCGTCAACGATTAATTGTACGTTGCTAGGTAAATAATTTAACACATTATGTCTGGTCAAATGCCAAAGTTCTCCGAAAATCGAGGTTGTTCAGCTTGACATGTTCCTATGTAAGACGTCGTGCCTTGAAGCGACACGAAATCTAAACAGGTTTGTTCCTTGATCAATTTGGAGAACAATGGTGCATGATTTTAAGTGTTTTGACCATCTTTTCCTGATACATGGCTCCGTCTATGGAACAGTGTCAGCTGCGGTGCACTCCTCGGCATCGTTGACTATCGCCCGCTGCTTGCGCAGGCCGTATATCAACGTGCAGCGTTCCTAAAGAACCGCCGCTTCTCCGAAACCACAAGCGCCAGGAACAGGTTTGTTACCTGTTAGAGAAAAGCGCCATAAACGAGTATGTGAATACAAGTAAACATCATAAAATTGCAGACAAAGATGCAAAAATATCGCAAGAAAGGGCCAAAACACAAGCACATGACAGTATTCTGTTTCGCAAACACGCTTCAGCAACACACAGCTACCTCTCGGCAAGTTGAGATGCTGCGAGTGAATCGACCGTCCGTTACAGTGACAATTCTAACGCGACCAGTCTGGCAGTGCCTCTGGCATCATAAAAACGATTTATTTTGTAATCAAACGATAACGTATTGAGCAATACATTTATCAAATAGTGCAAATTGTGCTGTCTAGAGCAGTCTTGGAAAAGCAAATCAATACAGGTAACCTTACCCTGCCTGGCCAGCGGCTCAACAGCCTCAGAGAGTCGCTGACACCGAACTGACTCTGAACCTGAGGCTGATGAATGTCACCGCCTGAGGGCTGGCTGCCTGACACTTCAATTGATATCTTGTGGCGGCCATTGGCCACAGCGTGACGGGCCACAGCCGAGCATTGTTGACGACCGACCCTTTTGATGTAATGCTCTCTCGAGCAGCTGCTGCTGCGCCGCACCCGGGGCAAAACACGAGCATTTAGTCCGCTGCCAAGGCAATTACCCACTGTGTTACTAAGACGTGTGCTGTCAGCTAGGAAAATCCGCGCTGCCTCTTCTGTCTATTTGAGGGATACAGACGGTCAGACTGACAAAGCTGTACATACACACCGAAACACACCGAGGTCTGCGCGTGGGTGCGTGTACATCCATTTAAAGCGTCCTACAC
>NW_023596297.1:39310349-39327849 GCF_011947565.3 Pollicipes pollicipes | reverse complement strand
GGTGCGGTCCGGCAGGAGCAGCAGCGGCCGCGCCTCCGTCGCCGCTGCCAGCTCGGCCCCCACCTGGATGGTGGCGTCGCGATTCGCACCGCTATCGCCGCCGCTGACGCGGCAGAACACACCGCGCCGCGACAGCTGCAGCAGGAGGGCAGCCAGGAGCCAGGAGGGCGCTGCCGGGGGGTCCCAGAGCAGCGAGGCGGCGCCCCAGCCGCGCTGTACCGCCAGGTCGGCCACACACCGCGCCACCGACTCCTGGTACGCCATCCAAAGGCGACCGGGTGCGCTCTGTAAAAGAGAAGCGCAGTCAGATTTGTAGACGTGATTATGGTACCGGCTTGTAACAGTAACAGCAGTGGCTTAGCTGCTCTAAGGAAACGTTAAACACGCCGGAGCCCTTCCGCTAAAAATACTGGGCACTGGTAGAGCTGATTAACAATATTAACATGGGGATGATTAGGACGATAGTAGCATCAGGATCATTAAGTTATGTTTGTACCTAATTAACTATGTCATCCTCAACGTGCCGACGCCTGTTTTACAACCTGTGGATATCATGCATTCTGGGAGTCCACTTGTCCACTCTACTCATAAATCTGGTAGTCATTCTGGATATCCGGCCTCAGGACCATTACCATCGTTTCTGCGTTGTCCAAACATAAAGACGGACAGAACCCGGCTCTGTCCTGTTCCAGACGTTTGTCAATGACCTAGCCCTCCACACTCGCTCGGCGAATGTGCTGCAGTGCTCGCACGACACCCAACTTTTGGTCTCTGGTGGATGACTCTCTCTCCCCCTCGGTTCAGTGCTTCGTTGGAATAGGCATAACACTTTTTGAGCATCTGGTTCCACTTCTTTACTTTGGAAATCAAACTTTAGCAACAACAGGTTTGATGACCGTCAGCTGGGACGTGTGCGCACCTGGTCTTGTCAAAAACGGCGACGGTGTAGCCAGCTGCCTGGCATGCGTGTCAGAGGATGGTCTTCTCCTTCTTACATGTCCTGGTCCATACATACAGTTTAGCCATCTGCCTGGCACAGGTGTCAGAGGATGCTCTTCTCCTTTTTGCATGTCCTGGTCCACACGTGTCAGAGGATACTCTTCTTCCTCTTACATGTCCTGGTCCATACATACAGTTTAGCCATCTGCCCGGCACAGGTGTCAGAGGATGCTCTTCTCCTTCTTACACGTCCTGGTCCATACATACCGCTTTGACCACTCAAGATGCTTACGAACGGCGTGAACTGGATCTGTCTATTGATGTACACCGCCTTGGGAAGGTCCAGGACAAAGCGCATGTCTGTTCCGACGCGGTATGCTACAGACTCTGTCGCCTTATTGGTGAGATGTTCCCTACGGATAGACCCCGCCATCGATCCTTATAGGATGGGCGACAAGGGATTGATTGAGTCGTAGGTCGGGCCGGCCATGCCGAGTTCCCGGAGTGTGCCGGGCGGAGAGAACGTCAGGCGTAAAGCGCAGGTCATGCCGAGTTCCCGGAGTGTGGCGGCCGGAGAGAACGCCAGCGAGGCGTAAAGCGCAGGTCATGCTGGACGCTGGCGTTGGCCAATAAGATCCAAGATCCCATCAGGTGCGCTTCTTACCTCTAGGCCTCTGTGGGACACACCGTGAGTCGGTACCTTGCAAAGCCCACTCTGTCATACTGTGAGCGGGGGCGCAAAAGCGCTGGAGGCGACGCGTCTGTGCTGGGCAGAATGCCACCGAAGGCATGTGCGCAGCAGCGGGATGCTGCGAGCAGTGTGACGTCCCCCTGTGGACGAGGCGCGAGCGAGCAGTGGGACGTCCCCTGTGGACGCCGCGCGAGGGAGCAGTGTGACGTCCCCTGTGGACGAGGCGCGAAGGAGCAGTGTGACATCCCCCTGTGGACGAGGCGCGAAGGAGCAGTGTGACGTCCCCTGTGGACGAGGCGCGAAGGAGCAGTGTGACGTCCCCCTGTGGACGAGGCGCGAAGGAGCAGTGTGACATCCCCCTGTGGACGAGGCGCGAAGGAGCAGTGTGACGTCCCCCTGTGGACGAGGCGCGAGCGAGCAGTGTGACATCCCCCTGTGGACGAGGCGCGAAGGAGCAGTGTGACGTCCCCCTGTGGACGAGGCGCGAAGGAGCAAGGGGACGTCCCCCATGGACGAGGCGCAAGGGAGCAAGGGGACGTCCCCCATGGACGAGGCGCGAGGGAGCGCCGTCCAAACAGGGAAGCGTCACTCCGAAGGTTTACCGAGGCAAAAAATCGTCGTCCAGACCAGGTACACCCGAGGCCGTCCCAGTAGCTGTGTCGGTGCCAGACTGATAGTAAATTGATCTGATGCGTTTTGAAGAGGGCATGAACGTGTCTTAACTGAAGGAACGAAAGGAATGGAACTACAATTCATTTTAGCTCTGTGATGACTCACGCAGACGTGCATAAAGCTGAGGCGCTGGAAATCGGGGGGGGGGGGGGGGGCGTGTGCGCGTCAGGGATGAGCGATGTGATGTGGGTGATAGGGATTGGTTATGTGGTGGGGTTTCGAATGTATACAGTTTGCGTGGATTAATTCAGGATGAGAGGGCTGCCAGGGCTGGCATCTAGTGGGTCCACTGCCAGTGTAAGGCGCCGACCACGCGGGATACCTACCGCTTTGGGCGCATCATGGGATTAAGGACGGCTGGTTGCGCGTAATGTATTTGGTTCCGTCTTTGCTCTGTTTAAATATTATCGCCAGCTTAACACACGCTAGGGTGGGGGTCAAATTGACCTCCCAAAGGTTTTCCAGGATGGTTTTCGCTGGGCGCGGCGTAGTCGCGCCAAATTGTGCGTAGCTGTAGACAATTGAATGGCGGATCGTTTGGTGTACAACATTTAGATGCATCTTGCAAGATCGCTGACCTATGGAACGCCAAAATCATGGCACGGTTTCAGCGAAGTCAATTTCTAGGGAATCGCTCAATCTGATGTAACAACGGAGAGTTAGACGAAGCCATACATCTCTGAGATGCTTTCTTAGGCGATTCAACAATTGAATGCGCAAATTACATTGATCTAAAGTCAGGTATGAAGGTCAGACAAAGGTCAAAATCAACCTGTCTTGTTACGGAAGGACATGCTGTATGGGATAGTCTCTGGTGCTCATTTCGAATCTTTTGATAGTATCAACCGCATTCTACATATTTCATGAGGTCAGAATAGGTCACTGACCTTAAATGACCCAGGTCAACATTTTGTTTTTAGGAACATACTGCTAAGCGTAACCATTGTCGCTGATCCAAATGCAAGACTCAAAGAGGTCTTGCATGATTTTGGTCGCCATGACCTTAAAAAGGTCAAACAAGGTCACTGACCTTAGATGAGCATGTGACCTTTCGCTTATAAACAGTTACTTAGGTTCTGGGGCACTTTGAGACCATTCTGGAATTTGACCTTGTTTGACCTTATTTTACCCGAAGGTCATGACCTAGGAGCCTCAAACTATGACATAAGTGGGTTCACGTGCAGTTCAACATACCCTGTGAATTTGGTGTCTTAAGCTTTCTCAGTTTCCGAGATCTTAGGGGGGGGGGGGGCTCAAATTGAACCCCCACCTGAGCGAATGGATCAAATTCAAAGGGAGCGAGGGAAGGGGGTCAAATTGATCCCCCTCCAGCCGGCCACCCGGGCGCGTGTTAACGGAGAAAGCGGATTACTGTGGCTAAGGGCGCGCAGATGTTCATGAGGGGCTGCCTCACATGGTGTTCAACTGGTCCTACCATCCCTTTAATGCCCCGGTCACCTGCTTCATCCCAGCTGTGTGGCTCGCATGTGTGTTGGTGTCGGGTGTTTCGGAGTCCATACGTGCTGAGTCGCACGTTGGACAGCATCCGGCTCGTAGGCTCACCAATGGGCTTGTCACGAAAATTTGTTTTCAAGAGGTGGCGTGCGCAGAGGCGTTCCCAAGATACGAGATGGAAGCGTACGCTTATTGGTATTGGAATAAATGATATGCGTATTGGAAGTGAAAGCGTATTGTCGCCGATGAAAACGTAGTGGCAGAGCTGCAAGCAGCCCCCGTTTATACGTAGGCGAGCCGGCTTTGGCCCCCGGTTGTGCCGCGGCCCGAGCGCCCAGATGGCCACTGCAGACGCTGACGCTCCACAAAAGGGCGCGACAGCGTGCGTCGCGTTTCATTAAACAAAGCTGCAACCATTGCAAGAGACCATCAGACCCCGCATGGACAAGCGCACTTTGTGTCTGTCACTCGCAAGCACAATCGCATTTGTGTCCAATCGTTAGCTTTGCACCTCTATTTGGAGCTTGAAGCGATTCAGGAATCCACCGGTCGGAGTCTTTGGAAGGACGCCGGGGGACACCAAACTATTGCCCATTCGGAGTCTGCTCTGCCGTTCAGTACTGACCTGGTGTAGCGCTCTCGTCCACTGTTGCGAGGATGCCGTGCCCGTGGGTTTCCACTCTCTCAGAGGCAGACGATGGACGCGGAGTGCGAATCGGCCAGAGACACCGTGTCAAGTAAACGTAGCTATATTGATCCCTTGGGCTGGTCTTCGATCGAGCCTTTATTGCACGCTAAAGGTGTCCTTTCAGTGGTTTGGGTTTTTTCTTCCCGTGCTCATCGTTTGCTACGCCGTGGCAAGGCCTAATGGGTCTGCTGTGCCCACAATGCATGATCGGTCGATTGCACAGGACCGCCATGGCTCGACAGCTTTGTTTGATCCTCCTTTTACTGAATTAATCTCTTATACTTCACCGCTAAGTGCAGCACCATAGACTGAAGCAGATGGGCTATTGCCTTGCTGGTCACGCTCGCTGAACAGTTTTCAGTCGTGTGTTCAGGGCACAAAGATGCTGCCGTGCGACGGTCGCTGTGATGTACAGCCCAACTTTCAGGACTGACAGAAGGCTGTGTTGTATACTGGGCTGTATACCGCGCCGTGGTATACAGCCCAGCTGGTGATGCCGTGTGACGGTCGCTGTGGTATACCGCCCAACTTTCAGGACTGACAGAAGGCTGTGTTGTATACTGGGCTGTATACCGCGCCGTGGTATACAGCCCAGCTGGTGATGCCGTGTGACGGTCGCTGTGGTATACCGCCCAACTTTCAGGACTGACAGAAGGCTGTGTTGTATACTGGGCTGTATACCGCGCCGTGGTATACAGCCCAACTGGTGATGCCGTGTGACGGTCGCTGTGATGTACAGCCCAACTTTCAGGACTGACGGAAGGCTGTGTTGTATACTGGGCTGTATACCGCGCTGTGGTATACAGCCCAACTGGTGATGCCGTGCGACGGTCGCTGTGATGTACAGCCCAACTTTCAGGACTGACGGAAGGCTGTGTTGTAATGTTAACGAGATCAGACATACTAAACAAAATCATCAGCGACCTGTTGTATGGGAAAAAGTTACTGGCAAGGGATGATTTTTTTAGATTTTCCTCCCACGAATTTTATGAAGCCTGGAGCAAAAAGCTCCTACACGAAAATCCTCCGCTGTCGGGAGCAATTTTCCTCCATCGAGTTTCATAAACAAAATGTGCGGCGATGCGTTCATTTTCCTGAAGGAACAAATCACAGAGCTCAGAACGCAGCATTCCAAACCAATAATAATAATAAACGGAAATTGCCGTTTTCCGCTTTGTCTTTGGTCGTGGCTCCATGGAGTAAAACGTCATGACTCCATGGGGACACCTGTTTCGGTCTGAGGCGAGCGAGGTCAATGCATACATAGCTATCATCATGCAGATGATAGTTAAGCAGAGAGAGAGAGAGAGAGAGAGAGAGAGAGAGAGAGAGAGAGAGAGAGAGAGAGAGAGAGAGAGAGAGAGAGAGAGAGAGAGAGAGAGAGAGAGAGAGAGAGAGAGAGGAGAGAGAGAGAAGAGAGAGAGAGAGGAGAGGAGAGAGAGAGAGATAGAGAGAGAGGAGAGATATATATATATATATATATATATATATATATATATATATATATATATATATATATATATATATGAACACATAAGTGAAGCTTAGGATCAGTTTTTTTTCAATCCTTGAGACATGTTTCCTCGCAAATGACAATAGATATCAGCTTGACTTTCTTTTTAGAAGGCTATCAAATTCTCCAAATTAATCGGTACCTACCATCGGAAAAAACTGTTAAGAAGGGTACCTATAACGTTTCGTAACATTTCATTGGTCCTGCCAACATTACCAGACAACATAGACATGATGACACAACAACCACACGCAAAACGTTCGTGGTCGCGTTGGCTTAAAGTTACATTTCTGCATTTTCCTTGCTACAAAGGGGTTATTTGGTTTTATCAAGAGCTCACTATCATGCGCAGAACTAGTGGGCACCACGTAACATGATGAACAGTGGTAAATTATTTATCCAGCTTTGTCGGAGGAAAAATTCGACCAAACGGCTGGACCATGTGGAAAAACCTGGGCGGGCCAGCCCATCTAGAAGAAAAAATAACACGGAGGGTAACCGAGGCGCGCAAAAGTCTAGGAGGAGATCTCCCAGGAGTCTCGAGCAGGTGTCTCCGAGGCCAAGGGGCAAGAGTGCCGTGTGTCAGGAGCCGATAGCTGCGCATCAAGAACAGGGCGACTGCAACGCTGATCACCTAGCGACGAACTCTGGTTCTGACTCGACGACCTCTGGCAACGGGACAGGCTGCTGTCAGGTCCCTACCGGGCCATGGACCGCTGTGCGCTCCGAAGACGCCTTTTGACCCCCGCCCTCACTTCTTTCCCCCTGTGCAGTTGGGCAAGGGTGAGTGGACACTGGCCATGCACCTCCCCCCCCCTCCCCCAGCCTGGCGCTGCGTTTCGGACGAGAGGTGGGGCAACCATGTGATCCCATTAGAAACGAGAGGGGCATGTTGCACATGAAGGTGGGGAACGAAGTCCAAGTAGGTCGACATGCACCGCTGTCCGAGTGATTCTAAATGCAGGTGCCTGCGACTTAATTGTTGAAAACTGACGCAAGCACCGTAAGGGGCGCGGCCTCGCAATACTCGCGTGGGATGGTCCACAGCCGGCCTCGCAATACTCGCGTGGGATGGTCCACAGCCGGCGTCAATACTCGCGTGGGATGGTCCACAGCCGGCGTCAATACTCGCGTGGGATGGTCCACAGCCGGCCTCGCAATACTCGCGCGGGATGGTCCACAGCCGGCGTCAATACTCGCGTGGGATGGTCCACAGCCGGCTTCAATACTCGCGTGGGATGGTCCACAGCCGGCCTCGCAATACTCGCGTGGGATGGTCCACAGCCGGCGTCAATACTCGCGTGGGATGGTCCACAGCCGGCCTCGCAATACTCGCGCGGGATGGTCCACAGCCGGCGTCAATACTCGCGTGGGATGGTCCACAGCCGGCGTCAATACTCGCGCGGGATGGTCCACAGCCGGCCTCGCAATACTCGCGTGGGATGGTCCACAGCCGGCCTCGCAATACTCGCGCGGGATGGTCCACAGCCGGCCTCGCAATACTCGCGCGGGATGGTCCACAGCCGGCGTCAATACTCGCGCGGGATGGTCCACAGCCGGCCTCGCAATACTCGCGCGGGATGGTCCACAGCCGGCCTCGCAATACTCGCGCGGGATGGTCCACAGCCGGCCTCGCAATACTCGCGTAGGATGGTCCACAGCCGGCGTCAATACTCGCGTGGGATGGTCCACAGCCGGCCTCGCAATACTCGCGCGGGATGGTCCACAGCCGGCCTCGCAATACTCGCGTGGGATGGTCCACAGCCGGCCTCGCAATACTCGCGCGGGATGGTCCACAGCCGGCGTCAATACTCGCGCGGGATGGTCCACAGCCGGCCTCGCAATACTCGCGTGGAATGGTCCACAGCCGGCGTCAATACTCGCGTGGGATGGTCCACAGCCGGCGTCAATACTCGCGTGGGATGGTCCACAGCCGGCCTCGCAATACTCGCGCGGGATGGTCCACAGCCGGCCTCGCAATACTCGCGCGGGATGGTCCACAGCCGGCGTCAATACTCGCGTGGGATGGTCCACAGCCGGCCTCGCAATACTCGCGCGGTATGGTCCACAGCCGGCGTCAATACTCGCGCGGGATGGTCCACAGCCGGCGTCAATACTCGCGCGGGATGGTCCACAGCCGGCCTCGCAATACTCGCGTGGGATGGTCCACAGCCGGCCTCGCAATACTCGCGTGGGATGGTCCACAGCCGGCCTCGCAATACTCGCGTGGGATGATCCACAGCCGGCCTCGCAATACTCGCGTGGGATGGTCCACAGCCGGCGTCAATACTCGCGCGGGATGGTCCACAGCCGGCCTCGCAATACTCGCGTGGGATGGTCCACAGCCGGCGTCAATACTTGCGCGGGATGGTCCACAGCCGGCCTCGCAATACTCGCGCAGGATGGTCCACAGCCGGCGTCAATACTCGCGTGGGATGGTCCACAGCCGGCGTCAACACTTGCGTAGGATGGCCCTCAGCCGGCATCAATGAGTGAGCAGCGCGGCGTCGCAACACTCGCGCAGGATGGCCTTCAGCGGACGTCAATGAGTGACAGAACGGGGAGCTGGGTGGAGCATTCACTTTGGAATCGACGGGGTCAACTCCGGTCGGACTGCCATCTGTCCGTTGGAGAGGCAACACGCCGTCCTTTCCCGAAGATCGAATCATATAGGGAGCGTAATGGCCTCGAGCGGCGATAATCGCGCAGGGAGAGCAATGGCCCCGAGCGGCGATAATCGCATAGGGAGCGCAATGGCCAGGATTATCATATAGGAAGTGCAATGGCCCCGTGCGACGATAATCGCGCAGGGAGCGCAATGGCCCCGAGCGGTGATAATCGCGCAGGGGGCCCAATGGCTCCGAGCGGCGATAATCGCGCAGGGAGCGCAATGGCCCCGAGCGGTGATAATCGCGCAGGGGGCCCAATGGCCCCGAGCGGCGATAATCGCACAGGGAGCGCAATGGCCCCGAGCGGTGATAATCGCGCAGGGGGCCCAATGGCTCCGAGCGGCGATAATCGCACAGGGAGCGCAATGGCCCCGAGCGGTGATAATCGCGCAGGGGGCCCAATGGCTCCGAGCGGCGATAATCGCGCAGGGGGCCCAATGGCCCCGAGCGGCGATAATCGCACAGGGGGCGCAGTGACCCCAATGGAGATAATCATATAGGACGTGCAATGGCCCCAAGCGGCGATAAGTGTGGAAGGCGCCCGATCAGCGCAGCTCGGTTATGTTCAGGATTGAGGATCCAGGCGACCGCAGTCCTGCTCTTACGCAGATGAAGCGGTTCTGGGTAGCACAACCCGAAGGGGCGGCTTCGCTCTTTTTTGGACTAGGAGACGGCGGACTGGTTTCGTCTTCTCTCACTTGACCTCAGGCGTGGTGGAATGACGAGGCACGTAGGTCATAGTATGACCAGGGACTAGTTCAGACCACCAGGGATGCAGGACTACGCACAGCGGTGACTGGACCCATCCATTGGTGTGCAATGCCTCGGGAGAGACCAACACGCAGCCTGTCCTCTTCCGACGCGGTGTACTCAAGGCCTCATCAGCTCATGGCGGAGGGATGCTCGGGACGGATATAAATCCGGCCACAGACGTTTTTAGGAAGGGCGACAAGTGACCAAGTCGTCGCTCATCCGGTCAGGCCGAATCTCCAAAGGGCCGGCCGAGGAGACCGTAACGCGTGAGTGTAAGTCACGCCTGGCGCTCGCTGTCTGCCAATGGGCTCCAACGTCCCATCAGGTGCGCTGTATATCTCCAGGCCTCTGAGGGACACACCGTGGGGCGGTGCCTAGCACATCTGCCTCCGGCAGGCGGGAGGTGAGGACGCTGAAGCGCCGGAAGCGGCGCCTCCGTGCTAGGCGAGACGCTGCCAAAGGCATGTGCACGGTAGTGGAAAGTTGAGAGCGGTGGATGTGGCCCGATGGAGTGGTGCCCCCTCCCCCATCCCTCCCCCCGTGAAAGAGATGCGGAGGAGCGTGGTCCGAACAGGGAGACGTCATCATGGAGGCTAGGCGACGGAACGAACTGTCGTTCAGCTTTGGTACGCCGTGTTATTAGCCACGTCGGTGCCAAGCCAATAGGTGTGCCTGGTAGCATTGAGGAGTATATTTATGCAACAGAGAAATTGCGGTTTTATAGCATGCTTTCCTACTTAAAAATGTGCTAATAGTTATAAATGAGTTAATTTCTTTCTATTTAATGTTCGCTACAATATCTCCAAATGTGAAACATTCGCATTAATGAAGCCATATGGTTTTGGTGACATGACAAGACTCTTTTAAAGCCGTACCAACTTTCTGAGATTGCAGATGGCTACATCGCTACCCCATGACCACATGCTCGAAAATTTCTCGCTATCGATACCTGCGTCACCAAACTTTTACTACAGCAGCATAATGTAGTAATAGTAAATGCATAACGCATAATGTAGTTTGACATAGTAGTCATACATACCTCAAGAAAAGGTTGCTTGCTGTTAGTTGAACCACATTGTTTAAGTTAGATAAGTGTTTTTATATGGGGGTTGGTCTCAGTACAATCGTATCGCTCCTCACGCAACTGGAGCTCACGGTGATTGTCTGACAACATCAGGCTAGCCACGGAGGCTAAATTTATCGTTACAAGCTTCTAATCGAGCAGTGGATGTTGCAGGATGATTGGACCGGTGGAGACAGAGACCGATGACGTCTGCAGGGACGCCGGTGAGGTGGCGTTAAGCGTCTCTCAGCCGGTGTTGGACATGACAACCCGAAAGGCATCCGTCATTTCCAATAAAATTCCGTGTTCACCTCACCAGTCTTCCTCTCCCAACACTACGGAACGCTTCCGAACTCGGAAAAAAATGCAAACACCCAGATAGTGTCTATTTGTTTTCTTTAAGTGAGATTTCACTCCGCACCAAGAAATTAGGCAAAAAACATGAAATTTATGGCACCGCACATCTGTTTGCCTCTCGGATACTGCTTTTTAAATTGGAATTTCATGTAACTACTCAGACACAGCTTTCCCCTAGGCAGCTATAAGATGACTGTCTTTGTCTCCCTCAGAACTATCGGCCCATTCATTGTGTTATGTCAGTCGCTTTTAAAGCCAGTTGTGATCTTAGTAGCGACCGCTGTCCAACCGTACGCTTCCCTCTGAGAGTACCAGTGTGTCGATGCACGTACTGCACAATCGTCCGATAACACGGAAGCTTGTCTGGCGCTATTCCACGAAGCCATTTGCCAGAGCACCGCCGCCACCGGTGTAATCGCGAATGACCTAAAGACGGCACCCCTGCAGAATGTGAAGGGCTTTGCAGACGTTATCGTTATGTTCCAATGCGAGCTGACTCTCCTCTGGTCTCGCCCGGCTACATCTCATCGATATTTCACGCGGTAGGCCCCTAAGGTTCGTGACGCTTACTAAACGCTGGCTTCGATGAAAGTATACTTGTTTGTTCGTACTGCGGTTGGCATTACACAAGTCTTCTCATTAGTCGTTGTACTTCGGCTGAGCTATGTAGCACCTTTTCGTAAGAACCAGGTAAGCTGCGGCCGTTCTGGGCCAACTTTTCATAAGAACCAGGTAAGCTGCGGCCGTTCTGGGCCAACTTTTCATAAGAACCAGGTAAGCTGCGGCCGTTCTTGGCCAACTGACCATCGCCCTTACATGCCGACCTCATGGTACAGTCTCTTCGCAACTTCCACCCAATGGTTTGACGTTGTAATTCCTTTGCTTATGATTAGGTTGCGTTACAGACATCGATGTTCATACCACGACACGCCACACTTTTTTAAAATCTGATTTCTTTGTATTGCACATCATGCCCGTCTCATGGTCATGATGCGGCCAGGTACCTCATTTTCTGCTGCCACTGGCCCAACCGACATCCGCTGCCAGCTGAAACAGGATCCGGAGTGGACACCTGGCGCTTCGGTTTCGAGAAGACTCTTCGGGACTTCGGGAATGCTCAGGATATTCGCCCAGGACCTGGCACAGGGCGCTCGCTGAGAACAGGGCTCAGGACGATCGTTCACCACCGCCCAGGACCTGGCACAGGGCGCTCGCTGAGAACAGGGCTCAGGACGATCGTTCACCACCGCCCAGGACCTGGCACAGGGCGCTCGCTGAGAACAGGGCTCAGGACGATCGTTCACCACCGCCCAGGACCTGGCACAGGGCGCTCGCTGAGAACAGGGCTCAGGACGATCGTTCACCACCGCCCAGGACTTAACTCAGGACGTCCGCCCAGGACCGTTCAGGACATCAATTGGCCTGGCGCCACTACATCGGAAGTCACCGACACCACAGGCACTGCCACGCCGGAAGCTGCCGCCTCTCCGCATGTTACTGCGACTGATGGGCACCGCCGCACTACCGGCACCGCTCCAGGTGCTGCTGACGATGCCGGCGCAGTGACCTACAGACGGCGGTCACTAAACCTGACGGTGCGAACATTGGACGACAGCGGGGGCGCTCTGATCGGCGCCTGTTCTCCCGGCTCTGTCTCCGGCTCTGTCTCCGGCTCTGGCTTTTGCTCTGGCTCCACCTTTGGTTCCGACTTTGTTTCAGGACTTCGTAGCGCGCCTCTCTCTGGCTCCGACGCCGGCCCCTGCGCTTCTCCCGGTGTGGGCTCCGACAGCGGTTCCGGTTCTGTCCCCGGCTCCAGCTCCGGCTCCGGCTTCGGCTGGGTCAGATTGTTCAGCTTCGCCTCGGTGGTAGTGTTTTCGGACAGCGCGAGGTTGCTGGTGGGGGAGATGTTGATGTCGGGCGAGGTCCGCGCCGGACACCTGGTGTTCGCTGGCACCGCAGAGGCATGTTCCGGTCTTGGAACGCTCTCATCGAAAGAGATACCGTGGGTCTCTTTATACTTCCTTCGCAGTAAGTTAATGATCTCGAGGTGGCCTCCCATCTTGGCGTCGTCCAATGGCACGTTGCCCCAGCGATCCTGTCCGCAAAAGGTTCATTTGCTATTTTTGTGTAATGTTCGAGCTAAATATGATAATGCATAGGACATTTACATTGCGCGATGATAAATGACACGCACTTTAAATTCAAAGGAATACTGCATAAGATTCCTCGCCTGCAGAAGCGGGCAATTTATCAGAAACCAATAAGTAGAGCAGGAGTCCGAACGACTGTACTGCTGCAACAAGAGCACTTCTGGCTTAAATCTCGGCAAGCATGAAAATCACCACAGGTAACTAAAACGTACTGCTGTCTCTGCTTATAAGTCACGCCTGAGTCCATCAGCAAAAAGCGGAAGCTGACGAGACCAATCGGCTTCAGCGAGCTTTGAAGAGAGCCTTATGCGCACCTTAGGGTTGACCTTGACGCCGCATTTTTCCAGCAGGAAGGCGACGACGTGCACGTGCCCCTCAGCGGCGGCTAGGTGCAGCGCCGTCCGGCCGTCGTAGTCCCCGGCGTTCAGACTCACGTCCATCAGACTGGTGGGCAGCAAGTGTTGTTGGTACTGGGGTTTGCGGTCATCAGACCGCCGGCCTGCCTAGGCTACCTGGTGGTGGTAAGGGGAGGCTCACAGCCATCATACTGGCAGACAGTGAACGCTGACAGTACTGACGTTCAGGGATATGGGCAGTGCGCTGGTCGAGTTGCGCGTCTGAGCAGCCAGAGGCACGGGGTTCCACTCCTCGCGGTGTCCGCCCTTTCTGCCGGGGAGAGAGACAGCCAACGAAGACATAGCATCGGCAGCTGAATGCCCAGTAAAGCCCCAATAACAACACAAATGCATAACTCTGCGCTGATCACCTTACCGAAAAACGGCGCGACTGGTACTGATGTCCGTCGGACAACAGCATAAAATGAGCGGGGGGGTGGGGAAGGTATTCACATTCAGTGCAAGGGGTGAGCGAGGTGATAACAAACATGATCATTGTGTTACTATCAGTAAATAGAACACAGAATGATCACCGTATTATTATCGGTGACTGCAGTGTTGTCATCAGTGGATACTACCAAATAGTATGCGACCGCAGCCATTGGCGTTGGAATCCCTGAGCTTTGATGTTATCAACGCATTAGAATGTCCCTCTTTCATGGATTTAGTGTGCATAAATGCATTGATGCCAGGACCGGCACAACCGGGGGCTGGGGCGGGGGCGGGAAAAATGCGTTCCCTCTATTGCCAGATAGGAGAGGACAGGCCCCTTTTTTAACAACTCTCATGTAGAAGAAAACATTCATTCTCGCGATATATGATTCGCGTTTGCATTGGTTTGATTTGCATGCATGTGTCGCGTGACCAGCCACACTGACATAGACTTACACCACTGCGCGTGACCAGCTACACTGACACTGACTTACACCACTGCGCGTGACCAGCCACACTGACACTGACTTACACCACTGCGCGTGACCAGCTACACTGACACTGACTTACACCACTGCGCGTGACCAGCTACACTGACATAGACTTACACCACTGCGCGTGACCAGCTACACTGACATTGACTTACACCACTGCGCGTGACCAGCTACACTGACACTGACTTACACCACTGCGCGTGACCAGCCACACTGACAATGACTTACATCACTGCGCGTGACCAGCTACACTGACATTGACTTACACCACTGCGCGTGACCAGCTACACTGACATGGACTTACACCACTGCGCGTGACCAGCCACACTGACATGGACTTACACCACTGCGCGTGACCAGCTACACTGATATAGACTTACACCACTGCGCGTGACCAGCCACACCGACATGGACTTGCACCACTGCGCGTGACCAGCTACACTGACATGGACTTACACCACTGCGCGTGACCAGCCACACTGACATAGACTTACACCACTGCGCGTGACCAGCCACACTGACACTGACTTACACCACTGCGCGTGACCAGCTACACTGGCACTAGACTTACACCACTGCGCGTGACCAGCCACACTGACACTGACTTACACCACTGCGCGTGACCAACTACACTGACATTGACTTACACCACTGCGCGTGACCAGCCACACTGACATTGACTTGCACCACTGCGCGTGACCAGCTACACTGACATTGACTTACACCACTGCGCGTGACCAGCTACACCGACATTGACTTGCACCACTGCGCGTGACCAGCTACACTGACATTGACTTACACCACTACCATAACGATATGGTGTTCTGTCCTCCTCCAGAATACGTTCATCTCATGTCGTCAATATTTGGACCAGATTTCCATCATCGTTTCACTTCTTGCGAACTTGTAAATGTTACTCTTCTGATACTTATGGAATGGGAAGATAAAATTGTGATGTTGCAATGCTACTGGCAATAGTTTGGGGGCAAATGCCTGGAAAACATTACCGGGCAGCTTCAAAAGAATTACGCTACGTATTACTAAAACTGAATGACGGTAGGATCAGCGGTTGCAAAGATATCACCCCTGAAGATATAATCCCTGAAGAGCGTGACCGCGTGGAAGGGCTGAGTCGAGCCGCTGGAGGTCCAAAATGTCCGACTATGCCTCATTATCCTGCGGATTTACTTGAAATAACATTGGAAGATGATTGGAAGTTGCCAACAGCGTGGACGCCAGGGCCTTTCTAGATTAATTCTCTGCAGCACCGGAACCACTAAAAGCTTCTGCCTGGCAGTGAAGCAACGCCATAAGCCATCCAGCAGCATAGTGCACCAGCGCGGCATGACTGACTTACTACAACAGCATTTGACGGTGATGACAGCAATGGCTTGCTAGCACCACCTGGAAGGTTCGACGATAAATCATCCTTCTTTTTTAAAGGAAACGCGACGCATGTCGTCACAGTCCTCTTGTGGACCTCCAGCGACTGGAATGGCCATTTAGTGTTCAGGAGCCATGGCGCAGCCATGATCATATTTAAAGAAGAAAGACCATCTTCCTGTAAACGTATGCGACCCTGAACGACCTCACTGTGCAGCCCTTTGGTGGGGAACCGGGACGCACCAGCACAGACATCTTACGGGGAGCCGGGACAGACCAGTATAGACATCTTACGGGGAACCGGGACAGACCAGTATAAACATCTTACGGGGAGCCGAAACGGACCAGCCTAGACATATTACGGGGAGCCGGGACAGACCGGTATAAACATCTGGCGGGGAGGCGGACGGACCAACATAAACATCTCACGGGCAGCCAGGACGGATCAGCATAGGCATCTCAAGTGCAGCCGGGGCGGACCAGCATAGGCATATCACGGCGAGCCGGGACAGACCAGCATAGACATCTGGCGGGGAGCCGGGACGGACCAGTACAAACATCTCGCGGGCAGCCGGGCGGACCAGCCTAGACGTCTGGTGGCACCTGGCGCGGAGCCTGAACCGGCCAGCAGCGACTTTTGGGGTAGGACGGGGGGGGGGGGGGGTTCGAATTCGGAAGGGTAGCGGCGACAGCACGTGGGGCCAGGCCACACCAGCAGCGGCGCGTGGCGGAAGCCAGGACCGACACCGGGCAGGAAACCAAAACGACAAACTGCGGCATCTCGTCTGGTGCTCAGCCGGCCAGCACCGGCGTGTGGGCAAGCCGGTACCGATATTTGACGGGTAAGCGACACTGATCAACAGCGACAGCTGATGGGGGCGCGGACCGACCAGTAGCGGCGTATGGCGGTGAGGTCGCCGGCGGCCGCGGCGAACAGCACCCGGTACAGAACGTCAGCCCGCTTCTCCGCGCAGGTGCGGCGCGGGTCGATCTTCTGCGTGCTGGCTGACACGTTGTCGAAGTGATGGAAGTTGAACGTTTTGATAAGCTCCTGCGGACCGTGCCGCGAGGGTTATTCAACCTGGCAGAACTGGCGGGCGGGGACGCTGCCTCAACATTATGATCATTACCGTGGCATCGTCGATATCATGCACGCATGATATCGTGATTGGAAACATCATTTCCTTGCACGCTTGCAATTCAGCGTTTAGGGCATCGATGGTATGTCAAATATGATGCAGGGTATTGAATAATTTATCCATAAAATGTATCAATAACATGGAGAAGACTTAAACGAAATCAGAGCCACGCAGACGCCAGGTTGCACGTGCCTGCACATTTCACGTGAAGAATGTTTGCAGATTCTCTCCATCAAGTACCTATAATTCATCAAGCACAGTCATGTCCTTCTCCAAGCGACCACGGGTTGGCCCAATGTGGGTTGGCGCGGGCTCACGGTGTATTTATGGCGAGGACCTGGTCACCGTCACCCATCGCCGGCCCAGCGCGCGCATCGTGGTCACATCGCGTGGATAGTACGCCATGAACATTGAATAACAGGTTCTGAGCGGCCGCCTCAGCCAGCTCAGCCACTCAGCCATCGCCACGTGCGATCCGTATTGGTGCGTGCCACGCTGGCCACGCGCTGCAGAGGCGCGGTGATCCCGTTTTGGATACCATGGAGCCCATGTGGCGGCCTCGGCTCCAATTCCGGTTGTACCGAGGCGGCTGGGGATGTGAGCGCCCACGTTGTACCGAGGCGGCTGGGGATGTGAGCGCTCACGTTGTATCGAGGCGGCTGGGGATGTGAGCGCTCACGTTGTACCGAGGCGGCTGGGGATGTGAG
>NW_023596297.1:39298671-39309992 GCF_011947565.3 Pollicipes pollicipes | reverse complement strand
AGAGAGAGAGAGAGAGAGAGAGAGAGAGAGAGAGAGAGAGAGAGAGAGAGAGAGAGAGAGAGAGAGAGAGAGAGAGAGAGAGAGAGAGAGAGAGAGAGAGAGAGAGAGAGAGAGAGAGAAGAGAGAGAGGAGAGAGAGAGAGAGAGATGTGCGTGCGTGCGTGCGTGCGTGTGCGTGTGTGTGGTGGTGCGTGGTGTTGTGTGTGTGTGTGTGTGGGTGTGTGTGTGTGTGTGTGTGGTGTGTGTGTGTGGGTGTGTGTGCGTGTGGTGCGTGTGCGTGTGTGTGCGTGTGCGTGTGCGGTGCGTGTGCGTGTGCGTGTGTGGTGGGTGTGGGTGTGTGTGTGCGTGTGGACTTGCCGACTTGGTGGATGAGGTCGGCGACAAAAAGTATATTTTCACGCGACGCTTGGTGCCAAAACTCCCTTTGGCCAACAGTTGTCGTGAAGACCACGACAAAACATTACAGTGCACGTTCTATAACCATACATGCGTTTAAATGTTGATATGCTTAACCCCACAGCACCAATAAGCCTTTCCGTAAATACCCTTTATCGTGCCCTGTGGTACCCTATGGTACCCCACGGTGTTTTTCTTAGCATTCATTCCAAGCCGGCGACAAAAAGATACTATGATTTTTAGTTGGTCGCTCCCTTCTGTGACATGTCGGTAATAAATCAGTGTGTTTCTCTATGGCCCGGCTGGTTTGCCAATTCGCTGTTTTTGGCAGCCGACACTCAGTGTCCCAAACTAGACAGTAGAAAATACTGAATAATATCTAGATATGGCGATTTATTTGCCGCAAGAACATGTTTCAATTGTTGCAATGTTACCAAGATATGTAAGGTTGGCGGTGACTTTCAATGTACTGGGACACTGGATATGGAAGGTTTGCGGTGACTTTCGATGCACTGGGGCCGCGTTCACACTGCAGTTTTATGAATATTTATCCAGGGTTTGTTTTGGGGAATGTTGACTTAATTGCTTGAGAGTTCAGGGAAAATCGGCAAGATGATCCAAGCAAAGTAAAAATTGGCCTGTGCTTATTCAGACTAATTGTTCAAGACACCAAAAGGCTGTTGACTCACCGTAGCAGTCCCAAGCACTGAACCTTCCTCCCTTTGAAGAGAACAGTGGGTTCGGCGCTGAGGGATGATGACACTCCTCAGAGAAGGGAATAACGGGAGGTGAGAGTGGTTCTGAAGAGACAATTCATGATACCGTTGCTTTGTTCCTGATTGAGGATGGTTACCAGTCAAATAGATCTTCAGATCAGAGTATGTATCTAGCTCCTGTTCCATTCAGGCCTCCAGCTCTCCCCTCCCTCGTTTGTAAAGAAGTGTACCAAATATGGGGAGACTGGCATATCTTTGGGAAGACTGCATAGCTGTTCATTGCTCCGCCCTCCCTCCTGTATTTGAAACTATGCCTCTTCTTGAAACGCAATCATTTTATTAATGTTTTGTTAGCATTGGAATGACAAGGATTCCCAGTTCAACCTTTTACCAATACTAATCTTGACTAATGGAAGTTGATATGACAGCCGATAATGCTGGCAGTGAGGAGGCAATGAAGGATGAGGAGTAAGGAAGTGCAGAAAATGTAGGCAATGAGGAGGAGAGAGTTGGGGTTTCATTGCCATTTCCCCTTCACCAAAAGTTTAGTTTAAACAGACAAGATGGTTTTGTGGGATCGTGGTCTTATTATCACAGGAGTTCAGTAAAAAAGAAATTGACATTAAGGCTCACTCTGAGAGCAGTTTTGTGTATTTGATGATGATAGCACCCCTATTGTAAAAGGAAAGGGTAGAAGTGAGTCATTCTGCAGTCCTCATTCATTTCCATAAGGTATGTGCACCTTTGCACCAGTCAGCATGCCATTTGCCTACATGCAAATGTAATATATTTCATTCTTGTGTTTGCTAACATTGAAGTGAATAATTTTCTTTCTGATGGAGCACTGAATACAATTACTATTTGTATTAAGTGCAGATTGTGAGGGAGAACAGCATAGCTTAAATACAGTCCACACTGGTAGAAAACAATAGTGATTTGTCTGGTTGTGGCATCATGTCAGGGGTGTCAAGTTTTCATGCATGGTGAGGGGAGGGGGTAGCAAGCTGTGGACCTCACAACCTCCCCTATCCTAAATATGCTGTCAACTGATTGAGTCTGCTTTGTGTCGGTTGCATGTAATTTCTATTTGTTTCTTGTTTTGTCTTACTTTTTATGTGAGCAGCATTGTGGTCATGGCCAAGCAATAATCCCCCAAAAATAGACTTTGTGTTATAGTTGCTATTATTCAGCTATTTTGTAATCTCCCAGCCAGAAGTATTGGGGGGATGCTAGCATTGAGGGGGCCCAAATCAACATTGGCGTGGGGCAGGACCCCCAAAATAACTTGAAATTTACACTCCTATATCATGCATGGCAGGTGCCATAAGTGTGCTTACATTTGTTCATTAACCAAGTGTGCAAAGAGCTATTTTGTCTTCCTGATTCAATCAGTACCAATATCTGCATGCTGGTAATGACGTGTTATTCTGATGTACCGGCTTGATTGTTCCTATGGTCTGAAATGTGGATTTTTACAACAGCGCGTGTAAATTAATTAAAATAGATGGTATCCTTATCCTGACACGGCGTTTTTTATGACACGGATTGAGAGGAGGGATGATATCCCTGCCATTCCCAAACTAAGGAAGGTAGAGCGTCACTTAAACAAAACAAGGATGTATTCTTTTCAGCGAGACCTTGCCTGTTGTCACAAGTTTTATGCTGCCACTTCACTCCACTAGACCGAGTCAATGGTCAAATGTTCCTGAAAATCAGACTAGTTCACCTTTGCATGTATGCGATCATATCGCGTGGCGATATGGATTTAAAAGAGTATACTCTGTTTATTTTCAGTGCAACAGGATGTAGTTTTAGCTGTTTTAAGCATGCGTTTAAAATGTTGGGCTCCATTAATATAACAGCGCCCGGCCTACGCGCGAGGTTCGTAGTGTCATAGGTTGTCCGCGGCGGCCTTGCATCGCCGCGCAGTGCTCCTAAAAACCGTCGCTTATGAGGAGCCATATATGCTTGAAACACGTTTTCGTTATCAAAACACATGCAATGAATGTTCCAGTGGCGACAAAAAAAAATGGGGGCGACAGCACAACCTGCTGGACTTGTATCCTCAGACACCTTAGGGGGGGGGGGGGGGGGGGGGCTAGCATCGGCTCCCCAGATGAAGCCGAACGTTAGCATGTTGTTCAAAAAGAACTGGCAGGCTCATGTGAAGTTATCGAAAAAATCCCAGCCAATTCCCCTCTTTGTAGCAGCTGTTGCGTGACAAATGTTTGCATTAGCAACATAAATACCTGTTTTAATGACGGCTGACTGGGGTAGCCTGGCCTAACCTCAACTGATTGCACTGGGTCGTTTAAGTCACCTAAGCTGTCATCTGGCTATTGAGGGCCCTATCACCGGAGTGATTTAGTCATCTTCAAAGCCCTCTGAACACTTGTGGTCTTCTTAACTGCTCGGAGTTCTTTTGGCCACTGGGAGGCTCCTCCATCATCCAAGAGCCCTTCTCGCTGCTCGATGGACTCCCTGGCCGGTCAGAGGCGTTCTGGTCACTCAGGAGTTCAGTAAATGTCCAAGGCTACCTGCCAGCTTAGCGTTCCTCTTGCCGCTCAGTGGCCTTGCCCTTAAAGGGACCATTTTGGCCACTAAGCAATTTTCCAGTCACTGGCATGTCTTTCTGGCTGCTCAGGGTTCTCACTGAAATAGCTGTCAGGACCATCCTGCCACGACTGAGGTCATGGCCAGCGATCGTGTGGGACATGGGGTGAGGGCGAGGGTAGGCGTTTATTTTCCATTACGCCGTGAGATGCAAAGCCTGGGGGTTTTGTGGATGTGCACGCAGGGCTGTTTTTGCTGTGTACAGCGTGAAGAAAAAGATCCGTGCTGAATGAGAATAGCCCATACTCTTCCTACCCACTACGACCCATTTGGCTACCCAGAGGCCCCTGTTACAGATACGTGAGCCTTTGCTGGCCACCGTGTGCACTCGAGCCGCTGGTTAGGTCCCTTCCTGCCACGTGAAAATCCCTTCAGCACATAGAATAACGTCAGAACTACGCGGGCCCTCTTGGACCGTTTAAGTGCGGTGGTTTACGAGTGCACCGGGGAAACCAGAGGTGCAGGGATCGATTCTCCTCTGTGCCTACCCTTTCTGCCAAGATGAGAAGCAGGGGACGCCGTTTAGTATAGCGTCTCAGAAGCTCCGTGTGATGTTAAGTCCCGATGTCAACATCTGTTCAGGGGCCGCACTGACCTCTAGACCCTCTGTGTATTTAGGGCCCCTCTGATCGCTCGCAAGCCGTTTTTGCTGATTAGTGCCCTTCTGGCTGCTGAGGGGTCTCCCTGGGTAGTGACGAGCCTCTTATGGGTGGGATCCCTCTCTGACAGCCTAGGGACTTAACTGGTCGCCCATGCCCCCTGGTCACGAAGGGGAACTTTTGATCGCTCGTGGGACCGTCTGGCCATGTTTGATTGCCGAAAGCCCACCGGCTGGTCAGCGACCCATTCAGCCTTTAGAGCATATATCAAGAATTAAATGGCTCCCCTGGACACCAGTTTTAGAGAGGACGATAAGTGCTTAGGGGCTTGTCAGGCTACTGAGGAACCGCCCTCCGGTCATTCAAGAGCCCTCGGGCTACTGAGACGATCTCTGAGTTCTCATAGCCCAAGGTTCGATCAGGACCTCATGAGGAGCTCAAATCGCTATATATTTGCGTGACCCCTGTATAGATACACGAGCTTCTGTATGCAAAGGGTAATAGAGATGTCAGGATCGCCGATAGCTAGTTTGTATCGTGTCGGTGAAAATACATGTCATCTTATTGTTCAAACCGCGGGAAATCACGAAGCCTGAGCCCAGAATTTCTGACATCTTCGGTTCGTCAGAACATGTAACAGTCTTCTAAAGGTGGGCATGCAGGCGTAAGTGACTGTCTTTTTGTCTTTTATTTTGCTGTTTGTTTTTTCAGTTTGCTTAGCATGAAAAAACCTGAAACAGCCGACAGTTTTATTCCTCAAACGGTTCTGTGATCCCCGTTCCCGCAATTCCGACGCATCTTACTTCCAGCACGCCGCCACTTCCTCTTGCCCAGCTCTTGCAAAGTCGCCTTCTGAGCTCAATCTGAGCCCTACCCGGAACCCATTGTATTGCTCCTTCCTTTCCAGGCAGCCTAGAAACCCATTTTCAGCCTGTGCAACCAATTGCTGTGGCGCATCGAAAGGCGCCCATCAGGCAACACATGCCGTTCCAGGCTTGGAGCATGCCGAAGGTATGGTGGAGAGTATGATAATGGTTGGGGTCGGGCTGGAAGCGCACACATGGTTTCCATGAGGAGACATGGCCTCAACAAGGCCTGCATGTTTTACGTCATCCCTCAGTGCCACCTGCCATCATATGTGTGCATGGTTCCTAATTTTGGTTCCTGGTTCCCACTGGTTCTTTTGACAAAACAAGACGCTGGATCATGGTTCTCACTGGCTCTTTCGACAAAACAAGATCTTGGATCCTGGTTCCCGCCGGATCTTTCGACAAAACAAGATGCTGGATCTTGGTTCCCACTGGTTCTTTTGATAACACAAGACCCTGAATCCTGGTTCCCACTGGATCTTTCGGCAAAGTAAAACCCTGGATCTTGGTTCCAGTTGGTTCTTTCGACAAAACAAGACCCTGGATCTTGGTTCTCACTAGTTCTTTCAACAAAACAAGACCCTGGATCCTGGTTCTCACAGGTTCTTTCGACAAAACAAAACCCTAGATCCCGGTCCCCAATGGATCTTTTGACAAAGCATTATGCTGCATCCTGGTTCCCACTGGTTCTTGTACAACACAAAACTCTGGATCTTGGTTCCCACTGTTTCTTTCAACAACACAAGACCTGTATCTTGGTTCCCATTAGTTATTTTGTAAGCACGGGCTTCAGCTCCCGGTTTCCCTTGTTTTTCTGTCAATACCAGCTCCAGGCTCCCATAAGCTCTTTGGCAAGCAACAGAAATACCAGCATGCCATGAATACTAAACACCATGTCTCACAGTTCACACTAGTATTTTACCAACACTAGACTCCTGAGGTCAGAATATGGAGTACTCTGACAGTCTTGGGACCCTGGAAAAATTGGCCTAAAAAGGTCATCCTACAAAACTCAAATACTTTGCTCTAAAAAAGCAGATCAGTACACCACAGACAGGTCAAAATAAATGGTATGTCCTGACAATGTAAAAACAATACAGCTCTTCCAGAAACCTGAGCACAAGGCTCAGGCAGATATAGATTCATTGTGTGCATGACAAAGCAGTATCAATGTGGGACTAACTTTGGTCTGCAGGTGGGCTGGGCATATGTAAAAAAATTATTGCTAGGCTTTGACTGGTGATCTGTGATATTGGGATGGCTTTCTGGTATTGAATATATATATATATATATATATATATATATATATATATATATATATATATGGTCACTTAACACAACCAAGCAACTTGCTTGCTTCTTGGTAATCCATGTTATAAGTACCTATGGCTGAGCCAGAGCTGACTCACATTCTTTAGCTCCTTTGCCTGCTAATGCCAGGCCCTGGTTCCAATAACTTTTTACACAACCACAGAGCCCGGTGACATCCAGCCGGTTCCTCGTTCTCGCGGATTTTTTTCAGGAAGAACACTCACGACTCCTTTGTTTGCCAAATCTCCATACCATTAGTCCCACAAGTTCACTTGCCAGACGCGCTCCTGCAGAATATGGTGGCAACAGGTAGATGGACAGAGGGAACATTCAAAGCTATTAACACCATGCATATATTCCGTTAAAATCGGACGCAATTTCATGTCACCTCCCCCGTACCAGGGGGTGTCATCCGTATCGGTTAACACTATCAAAAAGTGGCAACATCGAGCTTGCGTGAGAATACAGGTAGTTTGGCAGCAAAGCCTGCATGACGTCAAGTATGCCATATTTGATGACGTCAGTGGCACGGAAGCCTCTCAATTAGCCAGCTGACTGCTACACAACCCACTAGTTTGAATGGTGAGTATGTTTTGGGGGCGTGCGGCTGGCGCTTCCCGGTTGGACTCTGAATGAGTGGTCCACGGTTTTTTCATGCAAACACAATTCTGAAAGGGAGATTGAATCTCGGAATAGTTTGACCTCATCAGAATTTTATATTCTTCCGTAGGGGTGTACATAACTAGGGGTTCAGCGTCATGCGGCGTTTGCAGCGCATCGCGTGTCGCAGTTGCTTGGCTCTTTATATCAGTGGGTTGTGGCCAGTTGTCATGACTACGCCTCGTACGAGAGATCTCCTGAGCAGTTTGTCTTGAACAATTGGTAGCATTTAAAATGCTCGGTCTGTGAACATTTTATTATGCATATGTGTACAAACCCTGATGTAAAGAAACACTTGACAGTAGCATCATAAAGCCAATATCATGGGGTTTTACTGTACTTACCGTACTGCACTCACATCACTGTGATAAGAGCGAGAGCTATTGCAAATCAACATTGCAAATGGTCATATAATCATACCTATAAGCAAAGTAAATTATGCAAGCTGAACTGTTCAACTCTGCCACCAAACACAAACGGCACAGACAAGTCTACGGCTATCTAACAAGCCTGGTCATGGAACTGCAATACGCCACAAACGCCGCATGATATATAAACCCATGTTATAGCATCATGCGTGCAAAAAATCGTACATTCTGATGAGGCTTAACTGTTCCATGACTCACTGCTCATTCCAGAAATGTGTGCGAATAGCGAAATGACGGATAATTTCTTCTCAGTCCAACGGGGAACCGCCAACCGCACGCTACCAAGACATGCCCACTATTCAAACTAATGGGTTGTGTAACAGTCAGCTGGCTACCGTGCCACTGACGTTATCAAATATGGAATACTTGACGTCATGCAGGCTTTACTTCCAAGCTACCTCTTTTCTCAAGCAAGCTCTATGTTGCCACTTTTTCGGATCGGACGGTTCTACCTCGTTAGATAGCCCTGCCCCATACCGCAGACTTCACACCTCACAGCGACCGCACGCTAACAGTGCGTCGCCGTTCCACATTGCCATGGAAACCACGCCAGCTGAGCGTCATCTTCGGAAAAACGCGGTCTTATAGATGATCAATATTTGTTCCATACCACTACTAGATGGTTCTATGCATATATGCAAATGTATTTATTTAGGTGATATATTTATTTATATTTTATCTGGATTGCTTAATTTGTCTACCTCCTAGCCACCTCCGCAATGCCTAGAAGAATGCACAGAATAAAATGGAATATTCTAGAACATCTGGAATACAATATCTAGAACAACCGTGTAAAATGCTAACATATTCTTGGAAAAAATTATCTGAAAGTTCCATTCCCTTCTTATGAGCTGCGTCTCAAGCTTTTCGGCATATAATGTGCCCAAAGTGAATTTTTTATCATCAGAAGCTGCATTTCAACACATGCAAACCTTGCTTGTGTTTGACATTGTTGTGGATGATTTAAATTCATTATGACACGTTGGATGGTGTGTATTTTGGTGTAACCAATAAAAGGTCAATAAAATAGAACCGTTGTTCCGCATTCCCACACGGAGTAACCTTACCACCAGCAGCCTTAGTTCCTCGACGTCATATTCCCTTTGGGTTTTAGATAAACGAAACATGTGATACTAGCTTCCCTATCTGCGGCCTTGATGAGTGACGTGCGGTAGCGCCACATTGGTGTGCGAGGTGCAGTGCGAGGTGTTGTTTGTGGTTGCTGCGTGATTTCATTGATAACCTTTTTGTGCTATTCTCATGAAAACTGATATATATATATATATATATATATATATATATATATACATTATTCCTTATTTCCGTGATACCCGCACGGAAGAGCGGGCCTTTCCTTTCAGGATAACATTAGGCAGCCAACAGCCCAGTTGCAGACCTAGCAGGTCTGCATCACACTTGTGTCTTGACAAGCTATTGATGTTGTTCCTCTGAATTTGTAGTGTTATTAACATTAAAGAACAGCAAATTTGTTTTACGGTATATGAGGAACAGCCTGAGCAGATAACCAGCAATGTTCATAGACTTAATTTTATTAATTTACATTAAGGGCAGTATACCTTGCTGGACCTGAAATAGTGGGGAGCGTAAGCAGCAACTGCTGTTATGAAATCCTGGTAAGATTCTGTTTTGTTTTTTTTTGTTTTTTTTGCTGGCTCCTGAACATAATTTTAGAATGGATCTTAGTTCTTGCTGAAATTGAACCTCCATCTTAAGCTTGAGCTGGATCTTGGTTCTTGCTGGATCACTATGCATGGTCCAGGCTGGGTCTTGGTTATTGCTGGATCCCTCAACATAATTCCAGGCTGGATCTTGGTTCTTGTTGGGTCCCTATGTTGGACCCAAGCTGGACCTTGGTTCTTGCTGGATCTTTCGTCTTCATGTCAAGCTGGGTCTTGGTTCTTGTTGGATCTTTTGGCTTATTGTCAAGCTGGATCCTGGTTCTTGCTGGAATCTTTCGACTTACTGCCAAGCTGGTTCCTGAGTTCTTCCTGATTCCGGAACCAGGAACCAGGAACCGGTTCTGGGAAGAAATATTGGGAACCAGGCACAAGTCTGCCTGTCATCGCCTAGAATTTTGTCATATACTCAGCCGCCCTGGCTGTCCAGGTCCTTCGCCTTTTTTCGCAGTCGGGGAGAGCAAATTCAACCGTAGATCGAACTGTAACGTGAAGACACGGTAAGTCGTGAGGGTGAAGGAAAAATGTTTTTGTGATTGAACTATCCCATGGTGGAGGGCCGGTGTTCCCGCATTCTTTGCAGCAACAGATATCTCGGCGTCAGTTGAATGATATTGTATAAATGAATGTTTTCGTTGTGTGCGTGATATTGCAAGTTGCGGTGACAAAAGAGGATTTCGGTGACGCGCCAATTACGCTGATTACGGCGCTGGGCATGGACGTCATTGCCATTTCTTTTCATGTATGACATTAAGCTGCTGGTGGCAATTTTGGTCGCAGAAATTCGGTCGGCGACACAAAATACAAAAGATACCCCTGGACTAGCGGCGTGGGTTCCGCACTTATTACATCGAGCAGACGCAGAGCCCAATCTAAGGCTTTCAAAAGTCGACCAGACCATCGTACGATCCAAACACCAATTTCATGGACGGACAAAAACTCTCCACATGCTGAAAGTGCTTGCAAACAATTGGTGACTGAGTCGAGTCGTCCATGTCGGGCTTCTGACACTGAGGCTGTCGATAAGTTCAAGCATGACTCTCTGGACCTAGTGTAACTTGAGAACCAAACAGCAAAAAACTGCATCTGTTCAGTGGTATGCAACCGCTAGACACTCTGATCCCGATTATAGAAGACAGGGTGAGGGGGAGGGGGGGGGGGGGGTAGCGATGATGTCCGGCGCTGCCGGCCCGCTGATCAGCAGCTCTGGGCTCCTAGATGGGTGCGAAACTCTTACTTCCCAGTCCCGAAATCCTAGCGGGCGACCGGCCTGCGGGACCCCTAATTACTTTCATCGAAATTGGCATGATAGAATTCGGTTCATGGCTCTGTGAAAAGCAGGCCTTTCACTCGCGAACACTATGGCCTAGTACGGATAGTACGCCGTAGAGGGCTTGACCTACAAACTTGCTTCGGTGGGCGCTGGCACACAAGACGTAAATATATTCTGTCTCAAAGCATTTTCTTTCAAACATACGCACTCGCATGAACTGCATTGAGAGCAATGCGAAACAATTCAAGTTTTGAAGGGCTTTGTTCCCGACCGAAGAGAGCGGCCTGCAAGGCTGAAGGCCGATCACGGTAACCCGTCACTACATTTGTCCTACCTGAAAGTAGAAATCTAGTGCACTGACTAGGTCGATGTTTCTGGGGAAGCACTTGTTCTCCCGCATGAAGTAGGCAAGAGCGAAGTTCCTGTCAGACGTCTGTCGCTCCGACAGGAACACGGCGTTGTTAAAGCCCAGGTATTCGCCGCCCACCATTTTCTTGCACGTTTGGAAGGCGTAGTCGAACCGGTCGGCGATGTCCATCTCCGGCTGCAAGACACACACGGGAGAGTTAGCTGAGTCTTAGCCCATCACATTCGAACCTGCCAAGCTCTTCTAAAAATGTTGTGGGCCAAGTCTCACGCAGCACACCATTGTCACCAGCAATGAACGCTGGATGATTGTAAGACGCTGAAGAGGGCAGAATATGGCTTCTCATATTTGACATCACATAACTGTGGCAGTATGGCAACACAAGGACACAGC